>NC_062518.1:15562180-15604680 GCF_022655615.1 Tachysurus fulvidraco
CTTTTGGTTTCGGTGAACTCCAGGGAGCTGAAGTGAGGTATAATCGCATTAGCGCTTAAGGGATTAAACTACAAAGTGGATGTGGGGCAGGTGGACACCAAGAGGAAGAGAAACTTCCAACATGCCCTGAACTGTGAAGACCTGTGAAAGAAGTGTGTGATGATTCATGACACACATTTCTGGAAATTTGTAAGAAAATCACTGGAAACTGTTGAAAGCAGCATTGGTACATCTTGTGTGGAAAAGAAACAAGTGTGTTGAAATTCCTGCTAGGAATTTTCTTAGTTATGTTTTGGAGAGAAGAGTGTAAAATATGCACAGGGATGACTCATATGTCATAGTCTCCCGGGTTGCCAGATTGCAAACATTAAAGTAATACAAAACGCAGCAAATTTCAAGTACACCTTTTAGATTCGTCTGAACTCCGTACGGTGTTGCAGCAGGTTTCGCTTGCAGGAAAGAAAATTTAGCGATGAAACAAAGAATGAAGGAGTAACGTGTGTGTGTGTGTGTGTGTGTGTGTGTGTGTGTGTGTGAGAGAGAGAGAGAGAGAGAGAGAGAGAGAGAGAGAGAGAGAGAGAGAGAGAGAGACTCTGGGCTTCAGGAGAGAGAGAGAGTAAGGGAGACAGAGAGAGAGAGAGAGAGAGAGAGAGAGAGAGAGAGAGATACTCTGGACTTTAGGAGAGAGAGAGAGAGAGAGAGAGAGAGAGAGAGAGAGAGAGAGAGAGAGAGAGAGAGAGAGAGAGAGAGAGATACTCTGGACTTTAGGAGAGAGAGAGAGAGAGAGAGAGAGAGAGAGAGATACTCTGGACTTTAGGAGAGAGAGAGAGAGAGAGAGAGAGAGAGAGAGAGAGAGAGAGAGAGATACTCTGGACTTTAGGAGAGAGAGAGAGAGAGAGATACTCTGGACTTTAGGAGAGAGAGAGAGAGATACTCTGGACTTTAGGAGAGAGACATAAAGAGAGAGAGAAAGACAGAGAGAGAGACAGACAGAGAGAGAGAGACTGGACTTTAGGCGAGAGAGAAAGAGAGATTGGGAGGATTCCTGCAAAACAGGCAACGTTTAGATGTGAAAGGAGGCGTGGTTACTCAGGACGTAGGCGTGGTCGTATCAGCTGCTTTTTTTTGTCGTTGTCCATATATGGTCCTTGACGTTAAACGCCGGAGGTTCCGTCCATATAAAAGGCAATCCGACGGAATCCCCTTCAAAGGAAATGTAGGTGCGCAGTGAACCGGTGCAGACACTAAGGATAAGGACAATAGTAATAATACAAATAATAATAATAGTAAGAATAATAATACATGATCATGAAGGTTTCCAGTATAGACAGCCGTCATTTCAAGAAAATCCTGCGCAAGGAGACCGGGAAGTGTTTGATCCTGGACTGTAGACCGTATTTATCGTTCTCCAGCTCGAGCGTCCGCGGCTCGGTGAACGTTAACCTGAACTCGGTGGTGCTGCGCAGGTCGCGCGGGGCTCCGGTGCCGCTGCGGTTCGTTGTGCCGGATGAGCACGCGCTGTACCGGCTGCGCGAGGGCGGCGTGTCGGTGGTGGTGGCGCTGGACGAGAACACGCCGCATCTCCACAAGCTGAAGAAGGACAGCGTGGCGCGTCTCGCCATCCACAGCCTCGCGCACCTCTCCAGCTGTGCCAACATCTGCTTCCTGAAGGGTGAGAACTCGCTTTGATCTTTTCTTTTTTCTTTTTTTCCCTCTCTTTGATCTCAGAAAGACACTTTGGTGCGTTGCTGAACCACCACCGGAGAGGTTCTAACGGTTACTCCTAAAACACCACAGGAGAGGTTCTAACGGTTTAAAGGGTCCTTTTTTTGTCTTTGGGTTTAATTCTAGAACCTAATATTCTTCCTTCCAAAAGCTGACTTAATTTCTTTCTTTCTCCGAGTTCTATTTTACTCAGTATTTAGTGTCCTGAGTTTTTACTCTCCTTAGTCAGTTTCCCTCTGGTTTGCTCTATCTGTTGTGCATCTCGTGCATTTCTTTTATTATTTATTATCTCGCGCATTTCTTTTATTATTTATTATCTCGTGCATTTTTTAAATTATTTATTATCTCGCGCATTTCTTTTATTATTTATTATCTCATGCATTTCTTTTATTATTTATTATCCTGAGTATTTTTGGTCCTTTATCTTTGCTCACTCATCTCACACAATCTCGAATATTTACTGCACTTGATGCAGTTAGACGATGTTTTGAGGCCAGATTAACGTGTAATAATCCATAATAAAAACTTGGAAGTCTCCTATTAAAAATGGACACAATACTCGCACTATGAACACCAGTGTAATAAGTAAAGATTTTGTCACACTGTTTCTCGGATGTGGTTTGCTGTGCGTCAAAGCCAAGATGAGTCAGAGTGTTAAAAATAAAGAATAAATAGCTGTCACACACCAGACAGTTTACTCAAACCGATTCTTTGTGTGTGGAGAAAATAGTCTGAAAGATTTTTATTTAAAAAAAAAAAAAAAATTGCACAGTGGAAACACTCAGAGGTAGCTTGTCTCAGAGGTAACCAAAGTGTGCGCTGATGTGATGAGCTCAGATTAACCTTATACTGATGGTTACATGCACTGGGTCCTTGAAAACAGATGCTTTAACTGTTTTTTGTCTTCACAGGAGGCTACGAGAGCTTCCAGGCGCATTACCCCGAGTTGTGTACCGAGGCCAAAGCACCTCTGGAGCGCAGTGTGCCGGACACAGAGGTTTATCCTGGGACAGATTACACTCAGGTAAAGCCCAAATCCTCTCCCTCTGACAGAAATATAAATATTTTATCAAATATAAAAGTAGGAAAAATACAGCTAGAAGCGATGTGGGGTTTATTAAAGGCACAGATAATCCAGTAGATGTTTATGAATGAAAGCCAGATGTTGTTGTTGTTATGCAAATGAGAAGGCATTATTGGCTACCAACTTGCTAAATTATGCAGATGAGATCACTCTTTTGGCTGCTAACGGTTTACATTATGCAGATGAGATTACACTATTGGCTACTTGCCGTATTATGCAAATGAGGGCACAAATTGGCTACTAAATGCATACAATAAACAATTTCATTCATTATGCAAGTGATAGCCACATTAACAGTTCTTGGGAGATTATGGTTGTATTTTTAGTCATAAGAACACTGTGTGTGTGTGTGTGTGTGTGTGTGTGTGTGTGTGTGTGTGTGTGTGTGTGTGTGTGTGTTCACCGTGGCTCTCTGAGCAAGGCTTGACTTTATTTCAAAGACTTCCCACTGTCATCAGACACCCGTTTTTATCTCTGACCTTTGGTCTCAGATGAGTCAACAGTGGGCATGTGGTGGGCCAGTGGTTAAGGTGTTGGGTTCTCAATCAGAAGGTTGTGAGTTCAATTCCAGGTCCACCAAGCTGCCACCGCTGGGCCCCTGAGCAAGGCCCTTAACCCTCAATTGCTCAGTTGTATAAATGAGTTGTATAAATGAGATAACGTAAGTCGCTCTGGATAAGAGCGTCTGGTAAATGTAATAATAAAGTAAGGACAAACATTTAGATCCTCTGACCCATCCTCTTCACATTTCCGTCGCGTTCGTGCTAAACTGATCCCTGTTGGACTGATCCCTGAACTGTTCACTTCATTTCACTGACACCTCTGTTGAATGAATCGAGTGATTCGAATCATTTAAGTGTTGATTCTTAACTCAACTTTTTTTTCTTTCTTTCTATAGGATGGTCCGGTGGAGCTGTTGCCCTTCCTGTACCTGGGCAGTGCTCACCATGCACGCAGACACGACTGCCTGAGTGAGCTGCGCATCACGGCGCTGTTGAATGTTTCACGGCGAGACTGGCAGTGTGCCGGAGGGCCACAGCGGTACAAACGCATCGCTGTAGAGGACAGTCACACAGCTGATATTGGCTCACACTTCCAGGAAGCTATTGACTTCATTGGTGAGTACACACACACACACACACACACACACATGCATACACAAACACGCACACACATACAAACACACATAAACACACACACGCACATACACACATACAAACACATATACACACACACGTACATACACATCTCTGCCGTTAATCCATTTCTGTTTAGGACTGTTGTCTCATTTACACTTATTAGAGTAAGAGCATCTGTTTATTGTTTATAACTTTCAAAAAATTTATTTCACTTCTCTGACCTAAAACCCATTGAACGCTGCAGCTGGCAATTTTACAAACTGTCATTCAGTCGAGGGAATTTCTTTACTTTTCAGTCAGAGGTTGAGTTTTGATCTGAGCTTAATGTGAATGAGAGTGACAGAAAGTGAAACCAACCCTCCACTTATCAAGACCTTTAATATCGACATGTGCTCGTCTATACAGAAGTCAAGGGAATATTATTATTATTATTACTATTATTATTAGTATTAGTATTATTATTTAGTTATTTGTTATATTTTGAGAAAGAATGTCTAAAGATAGCACAGTATCTATTCAGGCAAGTTTGAAATGTAGCTTCCCCGCAGCCTTGGCTGGCTCCTACTGAAGCTAAAAATGCTCTTGCCCTCCTGAGGAGTATAAGCCTTCGGGGCTTTCGGTGTCAGAGAGAGAGAAAAAAAAGAAGTGGAAACAGGAACCTGGTGGTTTGAGTCATGGTTGCATGAGCTTGATGATGATGGGTGTGACTGGTGTGTCAGAGCATGAGTAGCGCTTTAATAACCATCTTTGGGTGTGTGTGTGCGCGCGTGTGTGTAGGTTGGGTTTAGCAAATGGATACAAAAATGCCTGCGGGTTGTCATTTCACACCTTCAGGTGTTTACAGGATGGCCCATAAACCATTTCCTAAACATATGAGCACTAATAATGTCTAAATCAAGGTGTCTACTAGACTATTTATGGTCATAAACTAGCTCCTTTGTCCTGTTGAAAAAGTTCTAGTTACAGCTGACACTGGAGACTGCTTCCATCAATGTTAAAAATAAAAACAAAAAAAAAACTTCTCATAAGAAACTTCACCATATCACCATAAATCATACGTGTGTACGATGTACAAACACTCGACATGTACCAGAAGCTTTGCTGCTAATTTTTATAGATAGGACGCACATAAGGGTCTTACATGTAGAGTAATGCATACGGATAAAGACCGTGAAAATGAGCTAGAATTGTGAGGATTATCAGCATTTACCTCAGATGTGCTGTCGGATTACTAAGAAAAGACTCCCTGGGGCTAAAATGACACCGTAATCACATTTAGCACTGACAGCTAACCCAGTCACTGTGTGTTTGGCCTTACTGAGAAACGTTGTGTCATCAAAACAGGGCTCATCTACAATAAATATACCTAGTGCTTACAATACACATGTCTGTTCTAAGGTAGTTATGACTGTGTGTGTGTGTGTGTGTGTGTGTGTGTGGGTGGGTGTGTACAGATGGCCTCACGGGCTATACAATGATTCAGTCGAGCAGGTTTTGTTTGGATTAGATAGTCACAGATTACTGACTGTCACACACTTTCCCTTACAGCCACTCTGGGGTGTGTGTGTGTGTGTGCGTGTGGGTGCACAATTGTGGATTAGACTCTTATGTGATTAGTGAATGACCTGTAAAAGACCCATGTGTGTGTTTTATCTGAGTCGGGTTAGGCATAATCTTATGAGTCAGACTAAGCATAAGCCACTTTACTTAGAAGGGGGAAAAAAACGAATAAAAATATCTGACATTTAAACAGACAAAGAGAGAACCCAGAAATAAGACGAGACAAAATATTTACATACAGACAAGGTCATTCGAAGGGTCATATCTAAAGTGCCGTTGTCTTTTCTCTCCTTTCCAGACGAGGTGAAGCGAGAAGGCGGGAAGGTGCTGGTGCACTGCGAGGCAGGGATTTCACGCTCGCCCACCATCTGTATGGCGTACCTCATGAAGACACAGAGGCTGCGTCTGGAGGAGGCTTTCGATGCCGTGAGACAGCGGCGTGCCGTCATCTCGCCCAACTTCAGCTTCATGGGTCAGCTGCTGCAGTTCGAGAACGAGGTCCTGGCGTCTGTGCCCGACAGCAATATGGAAAACAGCAATGACCAACAAAAGAGTGACGAGTTCACGATCGACAAGAGCTTCGAGTCATCCGTTTTCTCCTTCCCTACCTCCTTCCTGTCACCCATCAAACTCAATCCCATCACCTCCCTGACTACTTGAACTATACAAAGGAATTTAAGATGCGGCAAAGAAGAAACTTAAGTTAAGGGTTAAGCTTTCTGCATAACCTCGTCAACAAGAGACTTTCACCAGGAATTCAAACTTGGCAGCAGCAGCAAAAAAAACCCAACAATGTAGCTGAATTAGTAATTTATGAGCATTGCCAACTTTCGGCTTGCTAACTAGCCAATATTTTGACTAGTTTACATGCTTGATGATCTGCTGCCTACTTAGAGTAGCGACCTTGCTAACTAGCTAGCAGGATAAAGGACTAAAGTCGTAATCTGTCACGCGGTTTGCTACATAAACAACACAGCAATTGCTTTTAAACATCTTTGTTGTTGTTGTTGTTGTTGTTGTTGTTAGGAAAAGGAGATTATGATGAGATTGTGAAAGCTTTCTGGGTAAATTTCTTCCTCAAGTCTGATGCACTGATGTTCACTCGATCTCCCTGCCCTTCAAGGGCTCCGCTAACGAACTTTACTTAATCTGATAAAGCACTGGAAAGGCTATTAGGATGCTGCAGGGATTCAGTATTGAATAGAAGTCAAGCAGTTCTCTGCATTTAAAAGACTGCATGGAAGTGGATGTTGTTTTGGTGTTTGCCTTAAAGTGCACTGCAATATAAGCCTTAGTTTAACAATCATCCATGCCTATATGTGACAGACTCTAAGGCTTTTCATATTAATTTATTGATTTTTTTTCTTTTTTGAAATGTGTGACTTCGTTAATAAATGTTTTGTATATAAAGTGGCAATTTGTTTGTTCTTGTCTATTCTGTCTATCATAGTCTAATTTCTTTGGTTCAGTGTCTTGATTTATGTTGCTAATTGCTAGAGGACCAATTAATGAGCAGGTTCTTGCACGAACATACAATATACGTAGCCTTAGGAAGTATTCACATCCTCTTAATAATGAAATGGACTGAAAATCTGAGAGAATCTGTCCTCTTTCTCCTGCTCCTTCACTTCATCCTTGAAACAGAGAAGAGCTTCTTCACGCTGTGTGAAAACACTGGACAAAGTTTTAAAATGTGTAAAAATTAGTCAACAGAACAAAAGTGAATGAACAGAAGCTCAGTAGTGATGTCTTGACTTAGTTCAGGTAATGAGACGATAGGATTGTGGATGATAATTAAAGAGAGAGTTTGTTTATAAATGAATCTCTTTAACTCGTAACACTTTGAAACGTATAACTCCTTTTATTTTGGCACTAATCTGTCATCAGTATTACATTATAAATATTTGCACTAGGCTTGATGTCCTAACGGTGCCGTAAATATACTATATAGAATGCTATAGATATATTTTACAATTAAAATACAATGCTATATCTTTACTTAAACTTCTTTTAAATGAGGAAAGTCCATCGTTTTAATAATTATTCAATTCAATTCAAGTTTATTTATATAGCACTTTTTACAGTTGACATTGTCTCAAAGCAGAAAACAAAAATGGTTATAAAGAATAATATAAAGATTAAAATAATACAAAATTCAAGAATAATATTAGATATACTGTGGTGAGGGAAAACGTCTTTGAACGGTAAAGGAAGGAACCTTGAGAGGAACCAGACTTAAAGGGGAACCTCATCCTCATATGGGTGATACTGGAGGATGTGATTGTAAATATACAGTCTGATGAATGTTGTATTGATGAGGAGGTCGTTGTCCTCGAAGGCCACACGGAGTTGTCGTCTCCTCTTTAGTATCGCAGAGTCTAACTGGAGCTGGAACTGGAGCTCCAGATGCCTCAGGATCCCCACAGAGTCTGCCTCATCTCAGTGGAGGACCAAAATTAGACCATGATAAGGGTTTATTGATGTGCATGTGGTAGCCTAGTGGTTATGGTGTTGGGCTACCAATCAGAAGGTTGTGAGTATAATCCCATGTTCACAAAGCTGAGCAAGGCCCTTAACCCTCAATTGTATAAAAATGAGATAATGTAAGTCGCTCTGGATATACAGTAAGGGTGAAGCCAAATGCTGTAAATGTAGTCAGGATGCCACACAACTCCAAAGTTAGATGCAACAGTGACCCCTGTTGTAAAGTACCCACTATTCTGAGCCACCTTTGTAGTGGACTACTTTGTTCACGTCATCTAGGGTACTTTAACCAGCAATTTTCACTTCAGTGCTTAGGAAAACCAGTATAGCGATGCAGTTTATAACATACAGTGGTATAAAAAGTAAACAAAAATCTACGAACTAAACAGATTTATTAATAAAAATCCCGCCTCCTAAATGTGGATTGTCCAATCATGAAACGTTTTTAAATTAGTAGCCAATCCTAGAACTGGAAATGAGAGGTAAGTAGCCAATCCACATTTAGGAGGCGGGATTTTTGAAATACGGGTGGGCAAAAAAAACAACTCTTCATTGAGCGGAATCCAGACTCATATTGGCGCCCAAACCTGTCTCCATGCCGATTATACCAACATCTCAGAATAGGGTTGTAACGGTGAATAAAGATAAGGAAAATCGTTTACCGTGATCTAAGTGGGCATTTTAATAACAGTAAATTATTAAAGCTGCGTTTGGTCTTATGTTCGCAGGATAGTGTATTTGTGCCTTTAATATTTATCGATCAGTATAGTCAGGTCACAGCTGCCCCCCCGCTCAGTTAGTAAAGTGAGATCTTCCATCGTTTCCCGCCCCCTCCGCCATTTTCTTTGTTATTTCTGTTTACGTGAAGGAAAAAAATTGTGTTTCATGCATCGAATGTGGATTTATTAAAGTGCACAACATTATACTTTTTTCCTTCATAACCCTTCTTCTCTGTGTGGAGGAGGAGGGTGCGGAGCTCTTTATTGGTCCGGAAGGTGAATCGCAAAAGGGGAAACCATGTACATTAAACAGGTAAAGTGAATGGAGGTGTTAGCGGCTAAGCTACATGCTAAGCTAATAGCTTCACGTCGTTAGTGTGTGAATAGGATTTTTATGTATATATAAATATATTCTATATATGTATATATTCTGAACGGATCATATATATATATATATATATATATTACATGTCGGAAATCCAAACGGGAATTTTTCCGTATTTAGACCCTGAGTTCACGAATGTTAGCTTTGACGCTAAGCTAAATGCTAATTTGAGGTAATGTTAATGCTAATCGAGCCGAAGTAAAGAAGCGCGCGCGTGCTTGCTGTGGTACATTACCACAGGTCTCAAGTTCACTACAAAATATCAGACAATAAACGATTTGATGCAAATAAACTACTTTTTTTTAAAATAAGTAAAAACGTCTTAGTTCTTTTTTTTTTACTGACGTTTTTTTTAACGTTCTTATTATTATTTTCTCACGTTTTCTCATCATCTGTGATAAACATTTGCATCAAAACAAATTCATTAAAACACGAAGTAAACAGTATTAATTTTTTTTAAATAAACACTTATTGTTTTCCTCGTATTTTTTGTTCTGCTATTGACGTTTTGGCTCAGCGAAGTTCATGAAACATTTATTTTAGGTGACTAAAAGCACCGTTAGATTCTGCTTTATTAACTTTTTATTTTAATTTTAGAAATAGAAACTTTTTTAACTTTATATCAATATCATATGTTTTTTTAGGCAGAAAGAAGACAAAATGTTACTCATTCTCTCCCTCTTAAGTATACTGTACAACCATGTTTGTGTCTGAGGTCTCATGTGCAGTTTTAGTCTGTTATTGAGCACCAAACTAACTAGTTTGAATTTGAATAAAAACCTCTTATGTTTCATACTAAGAGCTCTGTTTAGTGTACTAGCTTTCTGGATTTTCTATATTAGTAAATACGTTTCAAAGTAATTTCAGAGTTGAAAATGAAGAATCATGATGATCATTATGACAGCGGAGAGTTTTGTAAAAGACAGCTGTAGAATATTTATTTGTGTGTGAAGTCAAATGGTGTGTCCTTTTGGCCTGAGGAGAGACAGGGACGTTCTTTCAGACGTTTTCGGACCTACGCAAGATCAAAAGCGAGAGTGTGAATAATGATAATAATAATTAATAATAATAATAATAATAATATAGCTTACGTTACTGCTGCTTCCCCAAATAAGGCCATATCACACCACTTCCTCCCAAATGAAATCACAAAAAAATGTTCATGTGCTTTGTAAAACAGCAAAATAACAGTATTTATTGCTTTGAAAATGCAATATTTTGATCCCTTGAAGCATGAGATTGTAGAAGCCTTTATTTTGTTACAGCTACATTACAGTACAGTGAAATTCTTTCTTCACATATCCCATCCTTGTAAGTTAAGATCGTGATCGAGCACTGCTGGAGCAGTGAGGGTTAAGGGCCTTGCTCAAGGGCCCAGCAGTGGCAGATTGGCAATGCTGGGGCATAAAACCCTTATTCTTCAATTAACAACTCAGAACCTTAACTGCTTGAGTTGTATTGTAGTTATACAGCCAGTGTGTCATGTTATTTTATTTTATTATTCAGAACAATGCAGCTTTTTTGTTTGTTTTTGCCAAACAACACTGGGATATCAGAGATTTGTTTTTGTTTTTATTTTGTTTTATTTTGTAAAATACTACAAATAAAGCAATATGTCTGTAATACTGTTCCCCCAGGTGATCATCCAGGGCTTCCGCAGTTACAGAGACCAGACCGTGGTTGATCCTTTCAGCTCCAAGCACAACGTGATTGGTGAGTCTGATCTCTAATATAGATTTATTTATAATTCTGATTGAAAAAATATTAAACAACGCTGTCTGCCTGTCTTCTATTCATGAGATACCATGAGATATCTTGCTCTTCACAAAAGAAACAAATGGTTCTATTTGTGAGAATTAAGTAATGCATTTTAATTAGTATCTATCTATTGATCTCTCTGTCTATCCATCTAAACAGTGGGCAGAAATGGATCTGGAAAGAGTAACTTTTTTTACGGTAAGTACTGAGTTTTTGACATCAGAATATTCTATGAGGACACTTTATTCATATAGTGTTAGTGTATTAGTGTGTGATGGGGCTAGTGTTGGTGAATTTGAGGACAATAAGACTTTAATATAGCATGATTATATGTGTGTATAAACACAGTTTTTGTTTCTTTTGTAGCTATCCAGTTTGTTCTGAGTGATGAGTTTAGTCACCTGCGGCCTGAGCAGCGTCTGGCCCTTCTGCATGTAAGTAACGGTGTTAATATTAAGAAATAATAATAAAAATGATGCATTTAGTACTAAAACCTGTATAATAAATGAACATGCTTACAGTGTGACAAAATGTTGCACATATTTTGCATAATTAATATTTAACACTTTTTTTTTATATGAAAAACATGCTATGGTATGATGGTGATTTTGTGTACATCTACAGGAGGGCACTGGTCCCCGAGTCATCTCCGCATTTGTGGAAATTATATTCGACAATTCAGACAACAGGCTTCCGGTAAAATCCTTCAGCAATAATAAGTGAGACTGAGCAATGCTGTCAGTGTTGTTTTATTAAGACTGTGCTGCGTGTTTTGTATCGACGTGAATGGCTGGAGTAACTTAGTAGTGCTTCTCCTCATCAGATTGACAAAGAGGAGGTTTCACTGCGTCGAGTCATTGGAGCAAAAAAGGACCAATACTTCCTTGATAAGAAGATGGTGACGTAAGTATCGAGTGATTATTCAGGTGATGTCGTTTAGGTAAAGTGATGATGACTCATGACCTGTGCGTGCGCTCTCTTTCTCTCTCTCTCTCTTTCTCTCTCTCTCTCTCTCTCTCTCTCTCTCTCTCTCTCGTTCTCGCTCTGTGTGTGTGTCTTTTTCAGGAAGAACGATGTGATGAACTTGTTGGAGAGTGCAGGTTTCTCCCGCAGCAACCCTTACTACATTGTAAAGCAGGGGAAGGTAAACGAGCGACTCTCCACATAATCATTTACATCGTTTATTGCTTTAACATCGTTAAACTTTTCATTTAAACTTTCATTTAAAAATACCTTTATAAATATCCAAGCATCCTGTAAATGTATGCACAATATAAGTTTTCAAGAGATTTATGTGAGCAGTACAATATCTGTATAACTATAGAACATGACTTGGTCCAGCAGGTTTGATTAGAAGATTAGATCTTTATGAACTATTACTTTTTTTAGTGTTAAAGTTTACATAATTAAATACAAAACTATAGCAAATTTAATTCTGTATTGTAATTGATAAGTATTATATCACTGCTTTTTTGACAGATTTTGTTGTATTGCAGACTTCTGCAGCAGTGATTGACATTAATATGTAGTGTTGACTTTCCTGTCTGTGATAATCACCCATATGTTACAGATACAGTAGATAGAAAACTACAGGTTTACTAAACAGATTTGTTTGTAATAACTTTGTAATGAGCAAAACGGCACCGTGGCTGTGTGTTCAGATCAACCAGATGGCTACGGCTCCTGACTCGCAGCGTCTGAAGCTCCTGAGGGAGGTGGCAGGAACCCGGGTGTACGACGAGCGCAAGGAGGAGAGTATCTCGCTGATGAAAGAGACAGGTTATTATACTCATAAGTCATAACAGCTTTTACTTCAAAATTCTTCTCTAAAACCAATTGGTAAACGTCACGGCAAAATTGTACCCATGTGTGGACACGTCTCCAAGCCTTATCTTTTTCATAAAACAACATCCGGATTTGTGTTCGTGCGTGTCGTTAAAATGTTCTCAGGATGCGAATAAGATACGAGACGCACGAAACGTCCAGGTTTAAATAGAGTCTGTCATCATTATACAGGTGATTAGGAGATGATGTGCTTCCTCCTGGTACAGAACAGACTGCGCTTCCCTTGCGTGGATCCAATTATTTTTGCGCTCAAACCAAATTACGCCTCTGTTTGATTTTTTTATTTTTTTTCTTCATAGCCGAGTTTAAAGGGTGTCGTTTTCTTTTCTTTTTTTTTTTTTTTACTCCCAAATGAACCAAACTAAAGAGAAAAGCAAACTTTGAAACGGATTACGCCGCTCATGAGGTAACCGTGAAAGCGTTTGGAATTAGCTTTAAATGAGTTTTTGTTTTTGTCTCTGCAGAGGGAAAGAGGGAGAAGATCAACGAGCTGCTGAAGTACATAGAAGAGCGACTGCACACGCTGGAGGACGAGAAGGAGGAGTTGGCGCAGTACCAGAAATGGGACAAGATGAGGAGAGCGCTGGAGTATACCATCTACAACCAGGAGCTCAACGAGACTCGGGCCAAGCTCGACGAAGTAATCACAGTTTATATGCAAGCTTCAGAAGCACGTATGAAAAGTGTTTAATTATTGTCATTAACAGCTGAATTGTCTGTTCTAGCTGTCCAGTAAGAGAGAGACGTGTGGGGACAAATCAAGGCAGTTACGAGACGCTCAGCAGGATGCCAGAGACAAAGTGGAGGTAAAATGTCATGCTGTTAGAGTGAAGTTACTGTTTTTTTTTAATAAAGTAGTGTTTTAATATCCTGGATAGTTTATCTGCTCTACAGCCATGTTATGTAATTCTCTCTCTCTCTCTGTAGGAGACCGAGCGAGTCGTGCGGGAGCTGAAGGCTCGTATCTCTGCGATGAAGGAGGAGAAGGAGCAGCTGAGCGCTGAGCGGCAGGAGCAGATCAAGCAGAGAACCAAACTAGAGCTCAAAGCCAAAGACCTGCAGGATGAACTGGCAGGCAACAGTGAACAGAGGGTCAGCACACACACACACTCTCTCTCTCTCTCTCTCTCTCACACACACACACTCTCTCTCTCACACTCACACACACTCACTCACACTCACTCACACTCACTCACACACACTCACACACACTCACACACACTCACACACACTCACACACACTCACTCACACTCACTCGCACACACTCACTCACACTCACTCACACACACTCACTCACACACACACTCACTCACACTCACTCACACACACACTCACTCACACACACACTCACTCACACACACACTCACACACACTCACTCACACACACACTCACACACACACACTCACACACACACACACACACACACTCACACACACTCACACACACACACTCACACACACTCACACACACACTCACTCACACTCACTCACTCACACACACTCACACACACTCACTCACACACACTCACTCACACACACTCACTCACACACACTCACTCACACACACTCACACACACACACACACACACTCACACACACACTCACTCACACTCACACACACACACACACGCACACATGCACGCACTGAACATGGATTAAGACTAACTCTCACAATATTAGTTTTTTTGTTTCGTTTTGCTGAGCTGGATATTTCTCTTATTGCTCATATTCGTGTTTGCTCTATAAAATAGTCAGTTTATTTACTGTTCCTGTGACACACAGCTCTGTCGCCTCATAAACACCAATAGACTCAGAATAAAGACAGACACAGAGCGCTTTTAAAGTCATAACCAGCAGACATTTGATGTCACCTAGAACCTAAAAGTCTAGTACATAGTTGTACATGTAGGTGGTTTACTGAATCCTTGGGTATTTTGTAATCATACCTGCTGATTATTAGTCATTTAACAAACATACATACAAGTGAATTAATGAATAAAGTCTGATCGTGATTATATTAAACATCAAAATGTGCCTAACGTGACTAAGGACAAGATTTCTGTTCATTTGGACATTTACCTGGTTGAAGAATTGTAGACTAAAGTAAAAATAGTCTAAATACTGGTGTTATTTATGATTATTATAAGCACTTATTAGGTGGTGTTAGGTTTTAGTTGTATTGCTAGTTAAAGATATTTAAAGACCTATACAGCTCACAGGAAGGTTCTATGTTATATTTATTAAAGTATGGGTCATGTCGATGTGCTTCTTTCATTTATATCAGTCTGGATGAAGTTGTTGCATAAAGCCTGATTTCTGTGGGAAGTGCTGGCAGGAAATACAGAACAGAGGGTCGATAGAGTCCCCATCTGCGTCACAAACTGCACATACACTACACAGGGCGGCAGTCCAGATACACACACACACACACACACACACACACACACACACACACTGAGAGAATTACACATGCTGCCCAGTAGCTCATCTTGGCTTAGTGCTGGATTGATGACGTGGAGAAGGAGAGGATGAAGCGCATCCTTTTTATTTTTTGTTTATAGAGCACAATTCGAGCTTGGCTCAGAAAATGATTCTTATTCCCCTTAATTCTTGGCACCGATTAAACTCGCCCACCTGCGCAGAAAGCAGTCAGATCTTCTAAAGCATCTGTATACGGGCATGTGCTCGACGATGTGCATGCTCACTACCCTTTTT
This sequence comes from Tachysurus fulvidraco, assembly GCF_022655615.1. Lineage (NCBI taxonomy): Eukaryota > Metazoa > Chordata > Actinopteri > Siluriformes > Bagridae > Tachysurus > Tachysurus fulvidraco. Next base: position 15,577,596 of record NC_062518.1, read on the forward strand.
AAATACAGATTTTAAGGCTTGAAGGCTTAGCGAATTGTGCGGTAAACTGATCATCTTCTCTCCGGCTCTCAGAAAAGGTTGTTAAAAGAGAGGCAGAAGCTGTTGGAGAAGATTGAGGAGAAACAGAAGGAGCTGCAGGAGACTGAGCCCAAATTCAATACAGTGAAGGAGAAAGAGGAGAGAGGCATTGCCAGGTGAGGATCAGGGTCTTCTCCCTGAATTATGTTGAAAATTAAATGGATTTTCAATAAAATCTAAACTATAAACCAGTAAATGCCACAGTGTTTTGTTAATAAGTTAAAACATCATAATCTTGGGCAAATTGCTGTGCTGTAACCAGAATAACACACACCAGAGTGTCCAGCTGGCACCTCAAAATGGATTTAACAAAGTCTAATCATGTGCGTTGTGAAAGATCAAATAAAAACGATGATTAGTGATAAATAAATGGGGTTTGTTGTTCACATTAGTACATAATACAGAGCAGCCGAACGTCGGTCATAAAACCCGTCAAAAGTTGTTTCTGCAGGAAGACGCACCTCTGAATACATGTGATTGATGGTGAAGGAATGAACCGTGTACTGCGCTAACTGCCATTTCTGTTCTGTGTGTATCACGGATCACAGACTGGCTCAGGCCACTCAGGAGCGCACAGACCTGTACGCCAAGCAGGGACGTGGCAGCCAGTTCACCTCCAAAGAGGAGAGAGACAAGTGGATCAAAAAGGAGCTGAAGTCCCTTGACCAGGCCATTAATGACAAGAAACGGCAAATCGCTGCCATCAACAAAGACCTGGAGGACACCGAGGCCAACAAGGAGAAGAACCTGGAGCAGTATAACGTAAGGATCATGTTCAGACTGTAACGTATGTGGCCCTTTGGCTATAATGCACACTGATGTATAATGTGTTTCTATGCATTTTTCTACACATATTTTGCTTTGCTCTAGAAACTGGACCAAGATTTGAATGAAGTGAAGACCCGGGTGGAGGAGCTGGACAAGAAATACTACGAGGTGAAGAACAGGAAGGACGAACTGCAGAGCGAGAGAAAGTAAGAGCGACAGTCCAAATCGCCCCCATCTCCTCACCACCTCATGACTAACACAGCCGTTGACTACCAGAGCTGTGTGACTAAAAAGCCCAGCGGCAACAGACCTCAGGGCCAGACTTCATATTCCACAGCTTCACTCCTTCTGTGACTCATCCAGGCAGATATGAGCTGTCAGAGTTCACCATGTTTATTGGTCTGTTTCCTCATGTTTTTTCTCCCTCTTTCATCTTGTTCGCACTTTATTATACACCACTTAAGCCAATAAGGCCCTTTTTATCATCCACAATACAGACAAAAGCAGGAAAAAGGCAGCATTGGCATTTCTCAGACCCTGCAAGCGGACTAGTGAGGGAGCCCTAAGTCTTACCCATCTAATGTTATAGTATAGAACAATCACTTTTTATTCCAGTTATAATTCAGTATATTATTGCACATTGAGCTTTAATTTAATAAAAAGGAACAGATAAGTTGCAGAGACCTGTTGGAATGTGTGTGTCACTTTCAGCTCTCACACTCCCCTGATGGTGTGATATTTATTAAACCTGAGTCATGAACACTCTTTATGTATGCCGAGGCTTTACTGTAGCATGAGACCTCCTGGGGAACCCCAGGCTTCCCTGACCAAATGCCAAGTACAGTGTTCCTGAGCTGTGTGTGTTTATGGTGTGTCGCTCTGCTTCTGCTTGTGTAGCTACCTGTGGCGAGAGGAGAATGCGGAGCAGCAGGCCCTGGCAGCCAAGAGAGAAGACCTGGAGAAAAAGCAGCAGCTGCTACGTGCCGCAACAGGAAAGGTCTCTCTCTCTCTCAGAGCTCTGTCTGTATCTGCCTCCCTCTCTGTCTGTCTGTTTCTCTCTCTCTCTCTCTCTCTCTCTCTCTGTGTCTGTCTCTCTCACTCTCTCTCTCACTTTCTCTCAGAGCTCTGTCTGTATCTGCCTCTCTCTGTCTGTCTGTTTCTCTTTCTCTCTCTCTCTTTCTCTCTCTCTGTTTCTTCCTCTCTCTGTTTCTCTCTCTCTCTCTCTCTCTCTCTCAAACACTAAATTGAATAACTAAAAGTACATGTTACCTTTGGCCTTATGAGTAAAGAGTTTCTTTACACACACCACAAGTCGGTGTATAATCACAGCCCCCATGCTGACACACGTCACGGTTTGTCTTGCTGTAGGCAATTCTGAACGGCATCGACAGCATTAATAAGGTTCTGGAACATTTCCGCCGGAAAGGCATCAACCAGCACGTCATCAACGGATACCACGGAATCGTCATGAACAATTTTGAGTGCGAGCCTGCCTTCTACACCTGCGTGGAGGTGACCGCTGGGACCAGGTGACTGTTAAGACCGTGTGATTGCAATATCTAAGACAATTTTGTTTTTGTAGTAAATGTTCCATCAGCCTCATTAGGTCCAACATGGATTTAGTGCATTTCGGTTTGCGAAAGTAGATATTTATAACATAAATTTTAGATATTCTCTTACGGATATGTAATCCATCACATTTTGGGTTTGTCTGTGTGTGTCTCTGTGTGTCAGGTTGTTTTACCACATCGTAGAGACTGACGAAGTAAGCACAAAGATTCTGATGGAGTTTAATAAGATGAACCTGCCTGGAGAGGTCACCTTCCTGCCCCTCAGCAAGCTGGACGTCCGGGACACCGCCTACCCTGAGACTAACGTAAGAATTCCACCTCCCAGGATTTATAGAAAAACCTCTCGTCAATAACATCCTTTAAATTCTGTATCCACCCTTTTCCAGGACGCTATCCCGATGATCAGCAAATTACGCTACAGTCCAAACTTTGATAAAGCCTTCAAGCACGTGTTTGGTAAGACTCTTATATGCCGCAGTATGGAGGTTTCCACTCAGCTGGCTCGAGCCTTCACCATGGACTGCATTACTTTGGAGGGTATGACATCCGCGACTTTAAACTGTTAACTGATTTTCTTTACTTTAGTGTTTATTTCTTCTTGATGATTAAAATAACCTTTGTTGTAATAAGGATGTACTTGTGTCTGTGTGCATAGGAGACCAGGTGAGTCACCGTGGTGCTCTCACAGGCGGCTACTACGACACAAGGAAGTCTCGCCTGGAGCTCCAGAAGGACATGCGCAAAGCTGAGGAGGAACTCACTGAGCTGGAGGCCAAACTCAACGAAAACCTGCGCAGGAACATTGAACATATCCTTCCCGTGGTTCACCACAGCAGGGCGTTGCGTCGTGCTGTAACAGCAGTAAACCTTTCAAAGCAAGAATAGACTGAAATAGAGAGAGTTTAAGAGATGATCTGTGATATTACAACACCAGATCACCTGCTAATGATCACCCTGCAGATTTTAACGGTATTACATCGTATTTGCCGCCTTGCGTCAGGGGGGTGGTGGTGGTGGTGGTGGTGGTGGGGGGGGGGGTCTCATGATAAACACACACACTGGTGTGTCACATCTCTCTGCTTCAAAGCTGATCAACACAACACAAGGAGGAGAGGATAGCTGCATGTCTCTTTGTCTGTCTGTCTGTCTCTCTCTCTCTCTCTCTCCTAAAGTCCAGTCTCTCTTTCTGTCTCTTAAAGTCCAGACTGTCTATTTCTCTCTCTCTCTCTCTCTCTCTCTCTCTCCTAAAGTCCAGAGTCTCTCTCTCTCTCTCTCTCTCTCTCTCTTTCTCTGTGTTACTATTAAGGACTGGAAGTGTACAATGGGATTATCACTACTGTCCAAAAAAAAAAAAAAAGTTGGGCTTAGATGCCTAGGAGAATTTTCTTTTTAATTTTTTGTAACAATTAACTTTTTTTTATGGGAGGAATGTGAGGAATTAATTACATTTAAATATTTATTGCATCTCATTCACGTGTAATTTTATTATACAGTTTGAAGAATATTTCCCTACTTTCTGTCAGTGTGTGTATGAAGATTGTGTGTTTGTGTGTGATCAAGACCGATTAAGCCAAAACCACATGCACTCATAGACTGAACCAGTGAGTCAGACACCGGAGGGAGCATTTTTTTATTATCCCATTCTCAGGCTCTTGCTGATTGCCTGCTTTTGTGTGCTATACTTAGAACCCCATTCAGAAAGTTCACAGTGGAGTGATGACATAAACCCCACAATCCGCTCTTAGACCACCGGCAACCGAGCCGAGCAGCAGACCTTTAAAACCTTGAGGGTTATTTTCTTCCCTTTATATTTATAGATATGACGTGTATTAGGTGAAGCAGACGTCTCGCGAGCAAGGGATAGAAGCACAGAAACGAACACAGACGCGTAGTTTACACGTGCCCCGTGTTAAAACCCTTAACTTCTGTGCACACATCAATAACGAGATCGATCAGCTGATGAACCAGATGCAACAGATCGAGACGCAGCAGAGGAAGTTTAAGGCCTCACGTGACAGCATCCTCTCTGAGATGAAGATGCTTAAGGAGAAAAGGCAGCAGTCTGAGAAAACCTTCATGCCAAAGGTATGACACACTCCGACACAGCGGAAATAAAAACGTATCTGGAAAAGAGATTGGAATTGTCCCCCTGTAGGTAATGACTAGCAAAACAGTTCTATATCTGGACTTGTTTGTCCTTCTTACTGCTAGTCAGTCTTTAAAACAAACAATATCTGCGATTAGGGTTAGGGCTTGTGCTCACGGCTTCTAAAGAACCCTGAAGAAGTTTATTTAGTTTGTATCTTTCTCACTAAAGGTGATCCTGGACAAAAGGCTCGTGATGATTTTACAAACTTTACCAGAATTTACTTTTTAATATCTTTTATAACACTATATCATGATAACGGTGTAAAAGATTTTGCATCAGCGTCTTGTACTAAATGTACTGGATGCTGTTCTTGATGCTAATAATGATGAGTTAGCAGGATGTTTGGGTCATTTACAGAAACCCCAAAACCAAATATTTGCTTTATGGCATTAGTTTAAATATCTTTAATGTCTGGACTACAGTTTAAATGTCTATTGTCTGGACTACAGTATGCTGTGTGTTATGATGAATATATAATTTGACGTCATTTCATGCAACAACAAAAAAGGTCAGACAGATTGAAGCAAAATATTTGTGCTCCTCAGTTTACGTTTTTCTATACATTTTAGTGCTGTCGTCATGGTGATATAAAAACACACACAGTGAAACTGTCCACACTGTCTCTTTCTTTCTCTCTAACAGCAACGTAGTCTGCAGAGTCTGGAGGCCAGTCTGCACGCCATGGAGAGCACACGGGAGTCCTTAAAGGCCGAACTGGGCACCGACCTGCTCTCTCAGCTCAGCCTGGAAGATCAGCGTCGTGTCGACGACCTCAACGACGAGATCAGACAGCTGCAGCAGGTGCGCGTCCCTACTTAACCCTTATGCGTAGTGTTCAAACCTTCCCTACATGACACAGTACACATGAACATCTTTTTTTGTAGGATAACAGGCAGCTGCTGAATGAGAGAATTAAACTGGAGGGTATTATGACCAGGGTGGAGACGTACCTGAACGAGAACCTGCGTAAACGCCTTGACCAAGTGGAACAGGTGGGTCACACTTGACTTAATTTTATTTTTACTTAACACACCAATCATTGTAAGCTTCCATGTTGAGGAAACGTTTAGAACAGCTGCCAACCACAAGTGGGTGGTGTGTTTTTAGGAGCTGAACGAGCTGAGGGAGACAGAAGGAGGGACCGTCCTCACGGCCACGACGTCCGAGTTGGACGGAATCAACAAGCGCGTCAAAGACACTATGGCCCGGTCAGAGGGTGAGTGTTCAGACAGTTCTGACTCTAAAGGCTAACGCTAAACCCCTGATTTAACATTTCCCATATCTGCTTCCTTCGTCTCAGACTTGGACACGCTGATCGATAAGACCGAAGTGGAGATTAAGGACCACATAAAAAGCATGGAGCGCTGGAAGAACATTGAGAAGGAACAGAACGAGGCCATCAATCATGACACCAAGGAGCTGGAGAAGATGACAAACCGGCAGGGCATGCTGCTGAAGAAGAAGGAGGAGTGCATGAAGAAGATACGCGAACTCGGCTCCCTGCCACAGGAGGCTTTCGAGAAGTATCAGACGCTCACGCTTAAACAGGTGACGCGTCTCACACCTTTTTGTATATTCTCTCTCAACAGCTTTGTTCGTCTTTCTCACACATCTTAAGTTTTGTCATTTTGTTTGTTTGCCTTTTGCTGTTCCATTTATTTTATTTTTTTCTTCCTCACATCTGACATCACTGCATCCTTCCAGCTTTTCATTTCACCCCTACTTTCTCTCACTATCTCTTTCTAACAAAGCCCCCTCCTCAACACACACACAAACACACACACAGTCCCAGCCCTCCTACACAGTGGTGACTCAGACCCTCATTATGCCCTCTTCTATTCTCCTCTCTATGAAGAGTGTGACGATGGAGGATGTTGAAAATCCTGACATTTTTTCCTTGCAGCTTTAAATATCTGGCAAAATATTTGTTAAAAATGCTATTTATGAAATATAACTGCAGTCTATAAATGTAGCTTCTCCCTGATGGAAAGGGTTGTCATCACTATTATGTTTAGAGACCCGACGTGCGTTTGCTCTCTGAGCCCCTCGTCTCCGAGGTCTCTGAAGTGTTGTGACCTTTTAACAACTAACTATTGTTTTTGCTTTTCAGAACTTTTGCACCATATTAAATCACCATTGTTTTAGAATCCTGCTTTAATCTCTATATCTGGACATTTCTTTACCAGGAGATGAGAACCTCATATTGACCAGATTTAAATGATGAACTTATTAAAGGATAACAAATTTCCTAAAAGAACGGGAGCCGATTTGACGTCCTTCATAGTTGAACTAATACCGTACACCTCTCTCGCACGTCTTGCAGCTTTTCCGTAAGCTGGAGCAGTGTAACACTGAGCTGAAGAAGTACAGCCATGTGAATAAGAAGGCTTTGGACCAGTTTGTGAACTTCTCCGAGCAGAAGGAGAAGCTGATAAAGAGGCAGGACGAGCTGGACAGAGGCTACAAGTCCATCATGGAGCTCATGAATGTCCTGGAGCTGCGTAAATATGAAGCCATCCAGCTTACCTTTAAACAGGTGTGTGTTCAGCCGTCACCGCGTGAACGTCACGCTCAGCTACGCCCACTATTTAATAACCCAATAAATAATTGCTGCTGGTGGTGTTAGTGGTGTGTAAATTCATCTGCTCCACTGTCTACTTGCTCAGGTGTCAAAGAACTTCAGCGAGGTCTTCCAGAAGTTAGTTCCTGGAGGTAAAGCTACTCTGGTGATGAAGAAAGGAGACGCTGAAGGGAGTCAGTCTCAGGATGAGGGGGAGGGTGGGGCTGACAGTGAGAGAGGCTCTGCCTCCCAGAGCAGCGTTCCCAGCGTTGACCAGTTCACAGGAGTCGGAATCAGAGTAAGAGGCTTTGCTGTGTTTATAACAAATGTCCAGTGTAATCAGTGTTAAAGCTGATGCCAGTTTGTGTGAGAAGGTTTTGTTGAGACTGCTGTCCACATGCTGTGTTTCTCTCTCTGCTTCCTCAGGTGTCCTTCACAGGTAAGCAGGGAGAGATGAGGGAGATGCAGCAGCTCTCCGGAGGTCAGAAGTCTCTGGTGGCGCTGGCGCTCATCTTCGCCATACAGAAATGCGACCCTGCTCCCTTCTACCTGTTTGATGAGATTGACCAGGCTTTGGATGCACAGCACAGGAAAGCCGTGTCAGGTGCGAGACTCTCTTTAGGGCAGATATAAAGGCAGCAGGTCTGCACTGGTTTGATTGGACGCGCTGTGTTCCATACAGGGACGTTTCCCTGTGTATGTCACAGCAGTCAGTGTTTGCTGCAGGTCTAGTAAATAGTTCCTTACAGTGACAACTTTACTAGATGGCTAGTTACTACGGTTAGTGTGTCAGACATGGCAACATGCGATGCTGTGTTCATCTGCAGCTTCTTTCAAAATCAGTAACTCTTCTGGTCATATTGTCAGTAACTCTATATTACTATTTTTTTCATCTAGATATGATTGTGGAGTTAGCAGGTCACGCTCAGTTCATCACCACTACCTTCAGACCCGAGCTGCTGGAGTCAGCCGACAAGTTCTACGGAGTCAAATTCAGAAACAAGGTGATAAACTTTTAAATATTGAAGTGTGTTCATGCCAAAAAAAAAGTCTTTTCTAATGCAGTCTATTTTTTTGTGCTTTAAAGGTGAGTCACATCGACGTGATCTCCGCCGAGCAGGCGAAGGACTTCGTGGAGGACGACACCACTCACGGCTAAACAATGAAGACTCTGAGTGAATGTTGTGTCTGTTTTTGTTCAAATTCGGTTTGAATTAGGTTTGTTTTTGTTTTTTTGAAAGTTTAAAGTTCCACTTTTGGTTTTGATAAACACTGAAATAAAAGCATGCTTCTCCTTTTTACTGATTATGTTTGGAATGTGTTGTGCTAATGTTCCCATTGTGGGTGGATTTTTTTTTTTTTTTTGCCTTTGTAAAAATAGAACAGAAAGCAACGTTTTCATGTCTCTAAATCTTTTTTCCCAACTGTTAAATGTTAGTCACATTGTTGGGTTTATAAATATATATTTTTTGCATTCCTTAGTATCTTTTAGATCATTTCAATCAATCAAACTTCTTTTTACCTAATCACTTTATTTTAATTTGTTCTTTACTGTTACTCAAAAATAAAGATGTTCTGGTATATGTAAAGATTTTTTTTTTTTGTTTTATTTTTGTGTGTGTGTGTGTTAGTGTTAGTGTGTGTGTGTGTGCGTGTTAGTGTGTGTTACAGCTGGACCTTCCCCTGCTGAGCTCTGTAATAAATAAAAATAGCCAATCTTAAAATGTAATATCATGATAACTGCCATGTGCTATAAAGCTTCTCATCGCAGACTTTACTACAGAAGAGTGTGTGAAGGAAGCAGCAGCAGCCCCCAGATGTGGAAATGGAGAATGCACATGCGCATCTTCAGTTTTAAGGTCAAAGGTCAACAAAGATAGCTTACAGTCTCTACGGTGATATGATGATGTATACGGTAATGAAAGAAGAGTAACGCCGAGTAGGTAACGCTCATCGGCCTCCCGAACTCCCGCGTCCAAACCCGGCCGACACGTAATCAGCAGCCTCAGACATAAATCTGCCCACTTTTTACAGTCGTCCCCTGTACAAGTAAATTTGTCATCCGACAGGTGCCAAGTGGAACCCGTGACCACCGGCTCCCCACCGAGCGCCCTTGCCTTTTGCTCTCTCCGCTCAGTGTCGGGGTGTCAATAAAAGTTGGCAGTTTAACGAGCTGCCCGCTGAGAGAACAGATGCGTTCTCTGCAGTCGCTCTGTGTACGGCTCATCGGGACATGCCAGAACAGCATTCCTCAGGAGCCATCTGAGCTGCAGCATAATCGCCAAGAAAAGTCACAAAAAGGAACTCGACTCAAAGTGCAAGTGATAAAAAGCATTTCTACAGTAAAAAAGTCAAACAGGAACGTGGTTACGGTGTATAATAATATCCACTCGGTTTGTTGAGTAGCTGTCATACATTTGTAATGAACCTCAAAGTGCGTTAGTGTAAAAACAACAACAACAAAAAAACATTCAAGATAATAAAAATGGTAAATTATAGAAATGACCGAATTTTTTTTATGCACTGTATGTATATGAAAAATATCTGAGATCAGATACAGAGAATGTAGAGTAATGATTGAGACTGGTTTTGTAAGTGATTCATTTATTGTATTTATACATTTTAAATACGAGTTTATATTTAGTAGATTTTATGATGCAAGTGTGCACGAGTTTAAAGAATGTGGTGGCTTAGCGGTTAGCACGCCTCACACCTCCAGGGTTGGGGGTTCGATTCCCACCTCCGCCTTGTGTGTGTGGAGTTTGCATGTTCCCCCCGTGCATCGGGGGTTTCCTCCGGGTACTCCAGTTTCCTCCCCCGGTCCAAAGACATGCATGGTAGGTTGATTGGCATCTCTGGAAAATTGTCCGTAGTGTGTGTGTGAATGAGAGTGTGTGTGTGTCCTGTGATGGGTTGGCACTCCGAACAGGTGTATCCTGCCTCGATGCCCAATGATGCCTGAGCGCACAGGCTCCCCGTGACCCGAGAAGTTCGGATAAGCGGTAGAAAATGAATGAATGAATGTTAAAGGGAATAGTTTTAAATAATTAAGACCTTATGTATGTTTACTAAATATGGCTGCTGTTCTAGCTTTTTATTTCATTTATTGGTGTAAGAAAAGAAGATTGACAGTTTGCAGCAGTCAGTAAGAGGTAAAGCCAAACGTTTCTCTAACATGCCGAGCTGTTTTGTTGATAGACAAAGAGAGGAAACGACTGTTTAGAGCTTGGTTCAGTAGTCAAGCCAGTGATCAGGGAGGCCACCAATTCCAGTGCTGTCGTAATAAAGTGTCTCAATAATCCTTGCGAAACCCACGATGTGTTTTTTCTGATTGGAAATGACCTCAGCCAACTTTGTCTGCAAATCTACGAAGCTTGTTCTCCGTGTTGTAGCTCTGAGATGCTTATTTGAATAAATTCATGCTTTAATACCTTTATACAAGTCTGTTTATGTTAACAGATTTATATGTAACGGTAACTTACACAGAGAATAATTTCATGTGGTTACTTAAAGATGATATACGTTACACTCGGATATTCGATTTTGTCGTGACAACACACGAACGTTTTTAAAACGACGTCATCTGGCAACCCAGGTCAATAACAACAATAATTGCACGGAAAATGTATCTTTAGTTACGGTTTCAGCAAATAAACCACATGTTTATTACTAATATAAAATAATATATGCTAATAATATTAATACAAAAAAGTTTGCTTATTTGCGCTTCCACAGTGATCAGAATGACCATTAAGCTCACGTGCGAGTTTGAATAAATCTGATTAGCAGCTTTAGCTAATCGGCTTCGGCGCGGTTTTTATGTCATTTTATAAACGTAATTGTTTTTTCGTGCTCATCATGAGCTTTACTTTGTTGTATTGCAGGTTTACTAGGACGTGTTTAGCTTGCTACGTTAATGGTGCCGTGATTTATACGGTTCTTTTTTCTATAACTTCTCTTTCGGCTAACTCAAGTGGACCGAAAGAGTCGGTTCTTATAGGAGAGCCAAATAATTCGACTCCTATCACTCCTATTTCAGGCAAAATTAGTATTTATAGCACATTTGTAGGTTATTAATAATGTTGTTCGGGTAAAGCAGTTACTAATTGTGTTGTCTTACTATGAGGGATTTTAGAGATTAGTTTTGCCCCATTGCAATGTTTTTACAAACCAATAGGAGGTGCTGTTACATGGTGAAACCCCATCACCCACGTGTAGGCATTTGGGGACCTACAGGTCCATCCAGCCTCCCTACTAGTCTAGGTACATCTTGTTCCCTGGATGAGAAGGTTGTTGAGGTGTCTGTTAGCAGTTAGTTGTCAGATATGTCCGAAGGACTGGGTGGGAACAGAAGCTGTTGTTATGATAATGCATTCATCTTGGTGTAAAATATGTGTTAAACTGATCTGTGCTTGTACATCAAGGTGTGTTTGAGGTGTACATCCTTTGGAATTGGTGTTGTAAATTGGTGTTGTCACCAAGGTTAACGATGTTACAAGGGTAACGATGGATGCAAAAAAAGAAAGAAATAAAAACATTATCTATGAAATTCCCATTGCATATATAATCAATCAATCAAATTTTATTTTTTTATTTATTTCTTTTAATTCAGATGTTTTTTCCCCTAATAATCTAACTAGTCCTAACTAGTAATCTAAGTAGTTTTTTCCCTAGTAATCTAACCTAGTAAGTAAACTTAGATTGGCGCTTCAGGCCTCGTGATAATTCTCTGGGAATTGTAGCTCATCTCGTGCTTTATCAGTCTTCCGTCGATCCAATTCTTAGACTTAGACTCTGACTTGCGTTTACACTTAAAAATCCATGTTTGTATTTTCTTTTAGAAGAATAGCTTTCTAAAGTCAGCTTTTTACTTGTGTGTTAATTCCTGTGTTTCTGCTATGACTAAATGTATAGGACCCACTAAATATACATGACATTGGGTGGTACATTGTGTCATTGGGTATTTTTTCCATCTGTAACCCTAAACCCATTGTTACAACAATCCGTGACACAAAAACAGCGGCATTTACAAGCCATCGTTGAGAGCCGGAGCACTAAGTCTGTTTTACGGGGGTCATGTAAATCGAACATCTCCACCCACCATCAAGCAACAAACTCCAAAGCCGCGCCAAATAACTAACTAAGTAAGTAAATATGTAGGATAATTATGTCCGTGTGTGTGTGTGTGTGTGTGTGTGTGTGTGTGTGTGTGTGTGTGTGTGTGTGTGTGTGTGTGTGTGTTAAATTCCCTTTTTTTGTTTTTATAGTAATCACTCAACTACTGGACAGCCTGGCAGGTGTGTGTTAATACCCTGTAGTAGACTTTTTTCTTTTTTTTCCCCCACCTCCTTCTTCCTGAATGACATTCCCAGCTGTACTCTGACCAGATTCCCGGAAAAATGATCTGGAACATCTGGGAACCATCCTGATTTCAACGAGAAAGCGAGACGCCGATAAGGGTGTGTTAAGTTTGATTTCTGAACGGTACGGAAAGAAATGAAGGTACAGATCGATAAAGGTGTTATTTATAACTAAAATAGTTATACTGTAGATAATCCGGATTTAACCGAAAGCCAGATACAAATACAGATGTGAACTGGATGAGTATTTGAACAAACGTATCGGTTCTGAAGCTTACCGGACAAACCGAGAGGCCGCGGTCGTTATTATGAACTCAGAGCTTTCATTTATTCATCATTAGTAACTGCCTGGTCAGGGTCATTCATTCATTCATTTTCTACCGCTTATCCGGACTTCTCGGGTCATGGGGAGCCTGTGCCTATCTCAGGCGTCATCGGGCATCAAGGCAGGATACACCCTGGACGGAGTGCCAACCCATCGCAGGCACACATACTACGGACAATTTTCTAGAGATGCCAATAAACCTACCATGCATGTCTTTGTACCTAGGGAAAAAACCGGAGTACCCGGAGGAAACCCCTGAGGCACGGGGAGAACATGCAAACTCCACACACACAAGGCGGAGGCGGGAATCAAACCCCCAACCATGGAGGTGTGAGGCGAACGTGCTAACCACTAAGCCACTCTAATAGTAGAACTGGTGAATAAATGGAGTCTCCCCTCTCCCCTGTGCCAAAAATCATTATTCAGAGACCTGCTCTCATGCTCTCAGTTGTCAGGAAATAAAATGATGGGGTGTTCTTTCGCTTTCACCATTAGTCATTTAAGCAGACGATGTGTTGATGTAGTGACTGATGCTGAATTTGGAATAAAATCCTTCCACGGGAAGTCGTGTCCTAACGGTTAGAGAGTCTGACTCCTAACCCTAAGGTTGTGGGTTCGAGTCTCGGCCCGGCCCCGACTGAGTGCTTGAGCCATCTTGTGCCGTTCACAATAGCATGCAGGTATAGTTTTAGGAAACGGCTAGATCTTATTCCATTGAAGAAAAGGACAGTCCAGGACTTAAGACCCGTCACTCGGACCGCATCGAATCAAATTGTACCGAAATATGACATTATGATATTATTATAAACCATTATTGTGTGACAGAAAGCTGTATTAACACACAGTGTAAAGTGGAACCTCGGGAAGAGCTTTAGTGCTGCTGTTACGCTGCCAGCAGTGGGTTTACCGGTATTATTTTTATATTTATTATTATAAGCAAGCTGCCTTTGTAATGTTGGCCCTGTGACCCGGAGACCACGGATCTGGTCACGTGCGTACGAAGCAAAGCTATTAAATTAGTTTAGTTACTAGAATAGCTGCTCTTCTTTACTTGTGTGGAAAGTGGAAAATGTCCAGCAGCAAATTCGAACGAAATGTGAACAGAGTCGTCCAGCTGTGGGACACGTGTGGTATCTCTCACGACAGAGAGAGAGAGAGAGAGAGAAAGAGAGGAGGGGTCATGAGGAGGGTTGGAGGAGGGGGATCAATCCCCCCCTCAGTCCTATCCAGGACTCCCAAGTGGCCAAGAGACTTTCAACTCCTGCTTCCTGTCATACCCTTGTAGTCGCCGTTCCAAGTTTACGAGTGTAGCCTGTGCTTTGGCTGATTTCTTCAACCTGCTGGAGTCTTTAAAGTTAAAGCGTAAAAAACCCTGCCACGGCGAGCAGGAGGCTGAAGCAGACTTCGGTGGGACAGAAATCCCACTCTTGCTCGGTCACCATACAGGGAAGCTTTTTGTTTCATATCCGACTTCTTGTTCTACAGGTAAAGAGTGGCTTCCTAGCATGAACCAGTCTTGGGACAAGAACATTTTTGAGAATGGCCAAAGTAAACAGCAGGGAAAAGTGGACACGGCACCTTCGTACGACCATCTCCAGAGGTAAGGGGACTTTCTTTCAACCTTTTAATATTAAACACGGTGACACTGACTGACTAATCGAAGCTTCATCCGTACATGTGAAAGTGGAAAGCATGTGTCTTTTATTCCAAGCTTTTTTTTCTTTTTACTGCCACGTCAAAAAAAATAGTCATCTGTAAATCTGTCCGATTTCACGCTTCCTCCGTTAGTGTCTGCTCTTCTGGGATATTTAAGAAATTCCTTTCATTCTTAAAACAATATAGAGCTTCATTAAGGTTTGGTTCATTCTGGGTCTCTGGGTTCTCTTTAGCTTTAGAATAGTGCAACTATACTGAATAAGAAAACTGAATTAATTCCGTTACATCACATTGTGCCGAGAGTTTTAGTAGGAAAGTGAAAGCAATGAGCGAAGAATTTACTCGGGACTTATCCCACTCTAGGTCGATTTTTTTTTTTATTTGTTTGTTTATTTCATTCTATTTCATTCATTCTATCTATCTATCTATCTATCTATCTATCTATCTATCTATCTATCTATCTATCTATCTATCTATCTATCTATCTATCTATCTATCTATCTATTTATTTATTTATTCTTTAATTGTACATAGACAAACTTCATTTGAATTAAATGCCCCCCCCCACCCCCCATTACCTTGGCAAAAAAGTTATGATGTTTTAGAATATTTTTTATTTAAAGGCAAAAAAAAAATCTCATCGATAAAATATTAAATAATCAACTTCCCTGAATGACGTTGGTTTGAACAAGAATTTAAAATAATGTGTTTGGTAATAATTAAGCCGTAATCAGATCATATGTCTATCCGTAAGTGTCCCTCAGCTGCAGGGTTTCATGTTCCAGACCTTCTCCCATTGCTCCTGGTTCTCTGGTTTCCTTCAGCCTCTTCAAAATCGTGCTGGTAGGTGGATTGGCGCCTAAGTGGGATCCATTGTGATGCCCTGGTGTCCAGTCCGAAGGTGTATTCCTGCCTCACACTCATGTTCCTGAGAGGAACTCGGGGTCCAACCTGACCCAGATCCACAGAGATTAGTGATGACGATGCGTGCAGGAAATAAATAAGGAAACGAACATTACTCTAGGAAACGAACGTGACTCTAGATCTTTGACCTATATAAATATATATATGGTTTGAGCACGAGTACAAATTCAATTTACGGGTTTAGAAACGTGGTTTGATCTCGTGGAGTTTTTACAGGTAAAATGAAGTACGTTATCTGTCGGGAATCGGATCGGTATCCAAATAGGAGTCTTCCTCAGTTTCTCTTCACCATTCTGTGGAGTAAACGGTTGAGTTTGATTGACATTACTGCTATGACGAGTTCTTTTAGAGCTTGAACATCTTGGAGCAAGCAATAAGTGATGAAAGCGTTGACTTCTTGAATAGCCGAAGGTCGCGGCCTTGCTGTCTCGCTCTGTCGCAAAGGAGAGGAAAGAACGGTTAGCAAACATGTTAATGTTTGAAGACAAGTGAAAGTTTTCAGTAGTCCACACCTCAAGTACATTCATTATTACTCTTAGACTTTTATAGCATCAGGGGATGTTCGATATGAAGCTGCGCTAATGTCCGTGCAACGGTTCTCCGACCGATCAACTCGCCTCAGGATTTTCCCTCAAACGGGATTAAATTCTAAGGAAGCATTTCTTCTCACTTCACTTATGTTCTGGTGGAATAAAAATTCCTGACGTCGACATGGTGAAGATGTGCAAGGCTTCAGCTGCTGTCAACTACCAACAACTACTCTTAGTTTGACCCAAGTGTGAGGGTCTTTGTATTTTTGCTGATTTAGTGCCGATGCCCGGAAAGTCTTCATTACTGCCTTGACATGCAGAAGCAACTGGGCTTAATCTTAATGCTAAATGGCTTCCTGGAGCTTTTCCTTTTGCTCTTTAAGTACTGAAAGCTGTTTTGATGCGTTTGTCCAACATGAGCGCTTTAAATGACTAGAATATCAGTTATTGTTTTAAAAAGAATCAATAAGAAAAGAACTTTGCAGTTCTTTGGGAGATTATTCGTGCGATTAGTGCACGTTATTTACGTGAAATGGACGTCTTGACTGAGTACGTCCAGGTTGACGAGGCCGTTTGAGAGCCTGCTGATGCAGCATTACAACGACAAGCTTTACAATACACACTTTAAAGTTATGTCCCACTTCCAGCACTCAGCCTTTTCTGCTATATATAATGCTGATAAAATCACCGCGGACTGTAAGACGCTGCACTTTACGCTAACCTTTCGTCGTAACATTCAGAAATGAACTCTGGCACCGAGCGCTCGATTCGCCTGCACCCGCGAGTGTAACTGACACTGGGGACGTGTCTCCGACACTTTTTTTTCAAAAGCGTATTCCATTCTGAAGCTTTCGAGCAGAAAACTGATCCTATTGATATCTAAAAAAAATATGGCATGTGTTGCAGAACTACATTACGCTGCCTGTGCTTCTCAGAGGTGGGATTTGTAAAGTTTGGTCCACACAAGCCATGTGCTCAGAGTTGTTAAGTAAAGGTGGGGTCTCCGTTGTTTGAAAGCCAATGTTGACATATAAAATCACCAAAACAATCACGCCCCTAACCCCTAATGGGTAAACTGCATCACTGAATAAAACTGACATCTTTTTCATGAGTCCTTATTTATTTCTTTTAGGTTTTCACTTTATATCATAAATGTTCTCCATCCAGAGAAACGCAGCATGCACGTGAACCCAGGTGGATGTGCTGGACTGTTTAAAAGGTGGACGTCGTTATTCCTTTATCTTTTATGCTGTAATTAACTGCGAAGGCGTATCAGCTGATGTCCATGTCCCATTTCGAGCCGCATGACTCGTAGGATGAACGTAAAGAGAAACCAGAAATGTGAGCTAAGTCTTAATTACTTAACGCCCAACCTTTCTGGAGGCCTGTGCATGGTGTGAAGCAGATTATATTATGTGTGATAAGCTGTACAGTGCAGCAGAAGTGAGACGAAGCTACGCTGTCACCAATATACACGGCCGGCCGGCAGCTGGTTAAAAGGGGTCTGAGTAAACTCTAAAATTAAAGAAGTCCGAGTCCCTGTCCCTGAGCAGAACATGGCAGGGCGCCGTTCCATTCTTGAATCTGATTGGTCGGAATGCTGGCTTTGTTTCTAAAGCTCAAGTTTTATTTTTTAGTTTTTTTTTTATAATAATAAAACAGATGTTATATATGGAATTATAGACCTCTATTGCAGCCCATTACACACCATACAAAGTTGCTAAAGTGTGTGTGTGTGTGTGTGTGTGTGAGAGAGAGAGAGAGAGAGAGAGAGAGAGAGAGAGTGTGAGACAACACCTTTATTATCGTTATGTGTGATGTATTGTCTCTGTGTCTCGTGCCTTTCCAGCCAATAAGTGACTAGAACCAATGTCATGGTATCACCTGGTTATTTTTAGCATATGCATTCTACATGGCGCCCAGTAACACACACACATTATAACACATCGCAACACACAACTTTCTTATTCCTCATCATTTCATTCTGCCTTACTGTAGCGCTTGGATTTATTTCAATATTGAAGCTCTGGGACTGAGGGAACAGCTGAGCTCATGAGGTTTCTGGTCACTTCAAAGGCATCCGGCTTTTCATCTGCACGCGATATTGTTTAGGGGGGCAAAAAGAAACGGCATCAGTGACGCTTCACATGCTCTGGATAATTCTCAGACCAGCTGAGCATTTATTGCGTCCTGTATGGTGTAATCTTTGTGGGGTCACGGCCGGTTTGTCTCGCACTGTGCACTTGGAAGGAAAAATGAAACAAACCCTAACCCTAACCCTAACCATAACCCTAACCCCTGGCCTCAGTAGGCTGGCGTAATTCTGCTTTTAATCCCAGCATCCATGCAGCGTTGCTATTTTAAAGTGATCACTAGTCTGCTCATTCACGTTTTTTTATAAACAGGGCTGCAGCGTTTTTAAACTGTACCTCACCTCCTTTCTCACCTCATTAAGTGATGAACTGTTCACCACACAGATCTACATCTTACTTATATAAACAACTGAATTCTAACTCTGTGTGTGTGTGTGTGTGTGTGTGTGTGTTTGTCGTCTGGTCTGTTTTGTTTTTTTTCTTCTCTTGGCATCTGTGCTGTATTCAGATTCTCTGAGATTTCTAAGGAGAGCTCACAGCACAGTCGTGCGGCTCGCTTTGCGGCTAAACATGCAGGCGATAACGATCCGATTATCATTTTTTTCGTCACCAAAAGCCGAACGACATCCTGGACGTCATCGGGAACGATTTCCGGATCTTAAGTTAGGATGGACTTTTCTGTGGAGGGTGTTCGCGTGAATCCGTATTATAGCGTAAAGATCACAGCTCCCTGTTGTGTGTCAAGGTCCTAGCTGCTGTCTCAGGATTGGCCGGACGGCGTTTGAACATGTGGTCCACCTCATCTCCCTGAAGAGTCTGGAATGCCTGGACATAAACCCTCTACTTTAATCTCCGTAATCCCAAATGTGTCGTGCCTCGGCGTCACTCCGTCCTGCCTTCTGTTTATTTATTGCCTTTTCCACCCTTCTCGGCCACTGGAAAGGAGTTCCTCTTGACCACACAGGTGTAAAGCACAATTTTACGAGGCTAAACAAGTCACCCCTTTGCAGATGAAAGAGGGAGTCATAAAAGACATAAAAGACACGTGGTGGATATGATCCAAATGTGCAAATGTGCCTTCAGATTTACTGGCAACATTTAGTCTGTATTAACCCCAAGAATTTACTGCTACTGCTGTAGAGTAAGACCCACGTCCAGGGCTGGGACATACTGTAGATGTTTGTCCTGTATAAGGAATGTGGAAGCTCAGTGGTTAATGTGTTCGACTACTGATCGGAAGGTCATTGGTTCGAATCCCAGGTCCACCAAGTTGCCGCTGTAGGGCCCCTGAGCAAGGCCCTTAACCCTCAATTGCTCAGGTTTATAAACTGAAATAAAAATGTAAGTCACTCTGGATAAGAGAGTCTGCTAAATGCTGTAAATGTAAGTTGTAGAGAACAGAGGCTGGTAAAATGTTGGACTTTCATCACTTGTTTTTTATCCCCCCCCCAAAAAAAGAAGAAGATTACAGAAGAGGTCTTGTAAAGTTCTTCATTAGTTGTTAACGGACAAACCTTTCCCATATTTAACAGCCGGCGTCTCCTGCATTCACACGCTCTCGTCTCCATGTCTTGTAAATGTCACTTTGTTAGTACACTGATACGCACGACTCTCTCCGTCTTTCGCAAGTGATATCGAAGTCCGATCCTGAGTTTTTTGAGGGAGGGGTTATCGAGCACATTCCTCTGAAACCAAAGAAGTACATGTGGAGAAAACTGCATGCTGTCAGCCAGTCAATCTGCCCATCAGTCAACCCGAAAATCAGGGACGAGGGTGCAAAGTAACACCGGGGCACTAAATAACGCAATGAGGGTGAGACGGAGAGACGCTGACGGGCGATTGAATGAGAACACTGTACTGGACGTAGGTTTGGACATGGATGTGTGATTGAATTTATGGAACAATAAGATGGTGGATCTTATGGTGGTTATGGTGGATAAACCTGAACCTCGCAACTTTGGCCGTGAAGATGGACTTCAAGTCTGTTCACTGTTTAGCTTCAACAACAAATACAAGCAGTTTAAACATGATTTATATTCTGTCCTCACCTGTTCCCGTCACTGGCATTGATAGGGTCAGTGTTGGTGAAAGACGTTTATCTTAGCAGGCCACAAAGTTACAGGCTAGTCGCTTGCGTCTCGGCTCTTGACGCGTCTCAAACCGAAGACGATTTGCAAGGTAATTATGCTACAATGACGACACCCTAATCACCACGTTGACCCAGTTTTATCTTCCATAAAGAGGCATCTTGTTTTTTTGCTGAAATTGAACTTGCCTGTCACTGCCCTCTTGAAGCCTTCAACGACTCTCTGCCAGGTGTCCGCGTCATAAATTTTCCCAAGTGCCAGAGCCGCATTCGTTGGCCAGCAGGTGTGCTTGAGGGCACGAAAAGGGGTCAGTATATAATTTTAAAATCACTGTTTGTAATTTTAGATTTCAGCCCACGCATTCACGTTAATGGCCAGCAATGCCTGATATGCTTTTCCCGGTCACATGACCCCCTGTCCCCTTGCCTTGCCCATGACACACATGCTGGGTGACCACAAAGCCGGCAACATTTTGTTGACTTGTTGACAGACCTAAGTTCTAGCAGAGATAAACAATCATCGTGTGTCCCTTGCAACTACGAAACCAAAAAGTATTTGGGTTGCAGCTTTACCTCTGACTGCTAACTCGGAGCCCGAAGGCTCCTTCAACGACCGTCTGATAATTAAACATCTCCTTATAGACAGCTTCACAGTGATGCGTGTATCAACGTTTACACACATTTTACAATCCATTTCCATGGCACATTTACCGTGAAGGACCTGTTGCTTTAGACACAATAACGTTTCGTCACTCGTTAATACTTCGACTGATGTCAGTAAACGAGGAGGCCATGTTGTTTAAGGAACATAATTTCACAGAATTCCTTTTTTCTGAAATATCAAAAATACAACACGTCCTTCCACGCAATGCTCGGCTGACGGTTCAAATAAGATTTTTACGTAACGAATTACGCGTTTCTGGTGTTGACGGACGAGCTTAGCTTCGTGAGGGCTTTACACACTTGGGTGAGAGATATCACCTTTCTGTAATATAAAACCCAGCAGGCACGCCAAAAACTTCTCACCGTATTAGTGATCGGATTAATGGATTCTTTGATTTCGTTAATGGCAAACAAAGATGGTGAGAATCGTTTCGAATGTTGTGTTTTCAATTCGAGAAGTATTTAAGTTCGGTTTAAGAAGCTGGCGTTTTTCTTCAGAGCTTTGTACTGTAATGTGCCTCTGGGATGAGATTCCTTTTATTAGTCACGGATTGTGGGCGTGTTTCCATTTACAACTTTATGGTTACAGATGGGTTTAATGGGGACGTTTACAATTTTTCCTCATTAGCAGAAAAGCTAATTCACTGAAGGTGAAAGGATGTGGGGTGTGAAAGAGGATTGGTTTATGGGTAGTGTTGACTTTTGCTTTGTGCCATATTGTGAGCCAGTACAGTGCAGAACCATGGTACTGAAAGACTCATCAGCTGTAACCTGAAGGTTAACAGTATAACGTGATCGGTTTGTTCATGTCATGTTCATGTTCAAAAAAAAAAAAAAAAAAAAAAAGAGCTGATATTGACATGGCATGAGTGATTTTAAAAGAGTTTGTAATGTCATGGGGTAGTCTGACTGCTGTCCTTGTAGAGGGTGGTCTTTGGTGTAGTTTGGCTTACTGTTGGTTGTGCAATGATTGTGGTTATTGGTTGTGTTCTGAAGAAATATCTGTCCAGTGTAACATGCTTTAGTTAAAGTTTGAGCTCTCTGTTCTCTTGGTATAGCAGACATTTTATAGAAACCATAACTATGGCCATTGTTTTCTTGGTGGTATTTATTCTGCCCAGGCTCCTTCCAGTGCTCCAGGTGTGAAGACTGGGACACGGGATGACGTTGGTGACTCATATAGTAGTTTTGAAACAGGGTGAGTCATGTCCTCCTACAGTTCACCTTGCATAACACACACACACACACACACACACACACACACACTTACAGAAGTGGGTCAGATCTGCTTAGCCATCACTGCACGGATCTGAAAAAGTCTTACGTAACTCTAGATGACATACTGAACAGACTCCAGATTTAGCTCTACGGACTACCTGTAATTCAGTCCACCCGCTTTTAGGCCGGCAAATATTTTTCCTTGGAATTATTCCCACCAACTGCTTTGTGAGAGCGGTTATTGTGACCCTTTATAACCTGTAGTTAGCTACTACAGTCAACTACAGTATCTATTCAGATATGTCTGTTACTTGTTAACACTACATCTCCCATTGGTCCAGGCCATTGCAGGCTATTAGCACTTAGCTCCTAGCTCAACATGCCCTTGTCTCAGAGGAAGCCTTCATGGATTGCTAGCCATCATGAGATAAGTAGATTAATGGTGTAAAAATAGGCAATGACTGAACTGAACGACTGAAAGAGTAACACAAGAACTTGAGAGAGGTGTTTTTGATTTGATATCCGTCCCTTAGGAAGTATTGCTATCACTATTATCATTAACTCTGTGTGTGTGTGTGTGTGTGTGTGTGTGTGTGTGTGTGTGTGTGTGTGTGTGTGTGTCTCTCACGATGCTCACACTCTTATCTTAGCTGCATGTTGTCTCAGGGGTCCATGGTGCCATGGCTAATGGTGCAGACGATGGAGTAATGACAACGTTTGTGGTTGTAGCTCGCAGGAAGGATCTCTGCTTATATCTCTCCTTTTCCCCCTCCTTTACACACAGCTTAAAGGCTCGGATGTGCATCAAAATCCTCTCTGGCTTATCTCTTTATAGAGCAAGGAGATGTGTTTGCGTTGTCCTAATGGATAAACTTTCATACAGTTGGTCCATTAATAAACGAATAAATATTTCAATTGATGTCAGCACATATTAACTAATTGGACCTTTGTTACTCATTTAACCTCTTATTCGTTATCTCTATACAGCATGTGTGTGTTAGCAAGGTATATGAAGAGTGTGTGTGTGTGCAGGGAAAGTCAGATACAGCTGTCGTCAGGCTTCCGTGAGCAGACACAGAGCAGTGCTTCTTCTCCTGCATTCGCACCGGTAGATAACACGAGGCTCCACTTCACTAGAGCTAAATTAATCCTGAAGCACAACAGCTCTGCCACAGAGAGGAACGAATACGGGTAGAAAAATAAAACCTACGTCGTCTTCGTTTTCTCGTCTTTGTCTAGTTTTCAAGTCTTTGTTTGGTTTTGCACGGGAGTTAACACGTGAGGCTAATGTCGCTCACAGCCTTCAGTTTAACGTCGTGCAAACGGCACACGTAAATCATCACACACTTATCTGGAATATCAGGTTGTTCGCTATCTTTAACACACTTGTTCATGCGGTTTCTGACACTGTACGACACACTGTTTGCTATAAATACGGACAAACGGACGTCACAGAGCTAAAAACAGTCACAGCTCCGTCGCTTTTCTTCCTCGCCACACATAGTACACACACACTCACACACACACACACACACGCACAGAGAAAGATCAGACTCAGGTAGGAGGCGTGGCCTGATGTTTGAAGACATATAACGTACATTAGATATCATTCACTGCTGGTATATTTGTGTGTTTTTGAACACACGGTTATAGAGGCGCATGTCGTCCGACACGAGCGTGTTATAAACATGTTAGAAACTCTCTTTACTACTAGCTGCAGTACCAAAGTAAAGAAGAAACCCTCAAACGCCATACATTATCTAACGAGTGAGTAAGTCATTTGAAACGATGTAGTCTGGCCATCCTCAATTTGTGATCTGTGAGCTTTTCACACACTCACTTTTGCACGAACGTTTGCACAGAATAAGCACTTTTTACCTCAGAGTTGTGCAGAAAAGCATCTCAAAATGTTTGGATTTCCACTAACTATTGTCTATAGTCGTAAATAATAAATATATGCTCTTTATTTTATAAGACCACAAACTGATGAGAGAAAGATCACTTTTTATCCCGCTGCAGAAGTGAATGGACTTCCAACATTTGTTAGTTTTTCCATCCATTTTTTTTTTCTTCTTTCGCACTAGCCTGGCAACCCTCTGCTTATCTGTCTTATCCTGTTGTGTGTAATCCATCTTTCTCAGAGACTTTCACAACTAATCTTGTTTGGGTTCTGGGTTATGTGACGTCTAACGAATCAAAAACAAATCGCATCTGAATCTAAACAATATAATATTCATAATACGGTGTACAAAATGTACCACAGTGTCACGTTTGTTTAAAAACCCTGGAGATAAAGGAATGTAGAATTAATCTACATTTAGCTTACCTATAATTATTTAACATTGAGAACACACTAACACACACACACACACACACACACACACACACACACACACACACTAACACACACACACACACACACACACATACACACACTCACTAACACACACACACACTAACACACACACACACTAACACACACACACTAACACACACACACACTAACACACACACACACTAACACACACACACAAACACTAACACACACACACACTAACACACAAACACTAACACACACACACACTAACACACACACTAACACACACACACTCTAACACACATACACACACTAACACACACACTCTAACACACACACACACAAACTCTAACACACACACTAACACACACACACACACACACACACAATAACACACACACTAACACACACACACACTAACACACACACTAACACACACACATTCTAACACACACACTTTAAAAAGGTGTATTGTGACATCATTTATCACAATATGAATATTACGAATATCATCGTATCAGTACGTCACTGACGTCGACATGACAGTGTTAGGGCCGGACAAAGAGCTTTATCGAATAACAATAAATATTCATTTCCATTTTTTTTTTAAATTTTTACTTCTTTTTTTATACAAGCAAACTTTACGCCTTACTTATATGTGTTATTTTTATTTATTTATGTATTTTTACTATCACCATTTCAGTAGCTATAGCTTGAGGATACGAGTCACAGCGCTATCACTTTCAGTGGCCACTGAGGGGGAAGGGAAGGTAAGGGGGGGCAAAGGGACATGCCCAGGCATAGTTTTCCATGTGTGGCCGAGGAGCAGGTGGACAAGCCTCTGTTACCCGATTGGCCGATGACCGCAGGTTGCTGGGCAGAGCTGCGAGGTGATTGGTTTAAATCTAATAAGTGCTGACAGATGGTAAAACGCTACTCGGGCTCTGGGTGCTGTTCAAGCGTTACTCTGAATGATATCGGAGGTATACGAAGGGTCAAAACTATCTGACGGTTTTAATCTCAGAGCCGCATTTACGCTTGAACAGATACGCTCATTCTAATCATATTTACACGAATATCACGAAGCCAAAGATATTCCGTCTACGTTCTGTCTATTACGCTCACTCGTCCTTATACACACACCGACAGTGAGCCTTGCCAAGGGCTCTTGAGCTGTTTTTTTTTTTCTTTTCCAGATCAGCTGATGAAATCGAATCTGTATTTCAGGAGATATCCAGAGTCCAGTCCCATAATCTGATCCAAAACGGGCGCGCTCGGATTTGAAACTGAGTAGCACAGAAGCTCAGCACGACGTAACAAGAAGTTTAACGGCCTGCATTATATCTGTTTAAGATGAGTAGCTCAGGGACAAGCTGGTAATATTCATTACAGGGAGATGAAATTGACAGAATAAATTACGCAGGTACATTTCAGGAGCGAGAGAGAGAGAGAGAGAGAGAGAGAGAGAGAGAGAGAGAGAATAACAGACTGGAAGGTGTGAGTTTACATTAACATGCCAGCTCTGACCACAGACCATGGCGTGACGTGCCGCCTAGGTTAATTCATCGGCTTTGGGCCAAACCTCCAGCCAAACAACAACAACACAGCCAAAAACCTGCCACCTTCAGCGCCCCATGTGCTCCAGAGCTCAGGCAAGTGACACGTCCTGTCAGCAAGCAGGGCGTACGGCATGAAGCTTTGCTTACCGACTGTCAGGGTCCGAGCTTCACCCTACAATTCCGAGCGAGCCGTGTGCGCCGCATGCTGGGTATTTACACCACCTTTCTACCATAAACGTGCCTAGAAATCAGGCAGGATCAAAACATCCACTTTACCTGCATGTTTCTATAGCAACAGCTCCGTACGTA
The DNA here is from genome assembly GCF_022655615.1 of Tachysurus fulvidraco. Lineage (NCBI taxonomy): Eukaryota > Metazoa > Chordata > Actinopteri > Siluriformes > Bagridae > Tachysurus > Tachysurus fulvidraco. The sequence goes on from NC_062518.1 coordinate 15,603,762, forward strand.
ACGCTACGTATGCAAAGAGTACACGCTACGCAACGTGCGCTACGTACACACAGAGTTGACAGAAGGAGTCTCCAGTGTCAAGTTTTCCCACTTCTTTTTGTTTTAACTAAAAGAGGAATTCAATTTTGTGTAATTAAGTTCAGAGAGGTTTTTATTCGTTACACTCGCAGCAACCGGCATTGATTAATTTCCTGTAACAGCATGAGACCTTTTTTTATCTTTTTTTTATTTTTATTTTGTCTTTTTCTGGCTAAATTTAGATTTTTGTGTGAATTCAGACCGAGTGTGTGTGTGTGTGTGTGTGTGTGTGTGTGTGTGTGTGTGTGTGTGTGTGTGTGTGTGTGTGAGAGAGAGAGAGAGAGAGAGAGAGAGAGAGAGAGGGTTGAGATGTGACTTGGGCGGCGATCAGCTTGCTGTAAATTACCACCTCCCGTCCGCAGATCACCGCCGAGCATCTAATCCAGAGCCGCTCATCGACACGCCGTTCTTTTTGATAGATGACTTACTGCTTGTCGGCGTAAAGCCTTTACAACCATGTTTTGTTTTAAGCTTCAAGAACTTGAGGCTTTTATTTCCCAATGCTGAAGCGCTCGTACTGTAGATGGCTGAGGGACACACACACACAGCATGAATGCTGAATATCTCAGCTCCATCTAGTGGCTGCGCTTTTGTATCGTTCGGCTCGTTCCACGTCGTCTCCGATTTGATTTGACGTCATTGTGATGTCGACTCACTAGTGGAATCGAGAAAATTCAGAAAACAAACTGCTGTGTGTGTGTGAACAGAGCATTCAGACAGATTTCATCCCAAATGACGAATTCAAACGGCTAGAATAGGACGTGTGTCGTCTCTTTAAAATAATAATAATAAACAAAATAATGGCACCCTTCTGAATTCTGTGGATATTGTGTATTTTTAG
>NC_062518.1:15607180-15722180 GCF_022655615.1 Tachysurus fulvidraco
TTTTCCCCAAACGTCTGTATAGCGGACACCTTTTTTAAATGGCCTCATGACCCCGACGTTCCATCCAGAAGGCAGTATAAGGACAGCTGTCCGCTGATGTCTCTTCACACAGGAGACAGGAGACACGGCGTTGTCATTAATCCTGCAGAACCGTCACTCCCTGATGGAGTGATGTGATGTGGGGATTTAATGAACTATAACGCTTTCTTCTTACGCTCACGAGTAACTGCTTAGACTTTTATTTTTTTATTTTAACTTGCTAAAAGTTTTTAACTTCAGCGATACGGAATATCAAGATCCGTACTCATTGATTTGGGGGGAAATTCAGAATTTACAGACTAGTAAATGGAATTGAAATAAATGTAACATTTACATTTGACAATTTTGAAATGATTCTCTCATTCTATTTTTAACTCAATAAAAAATATATTAATAATTTATAAAGGTGGTGTTTGGCATTGTCCTGGTCTCCAGGCTTCGCTAAGCACTCGTGGCATTTCACAGCCCGTCATGCGCTCATAAAGCAGCCTGCTAGAGTCAGTCACACACACACAGACCCAGCAGAGCAGCTATGAGAAGTCTGTGTGTGTGTGTGTGTGTGTGTGTGTGTGTGTGTGTGTGTGTGTGTGTGTGTGTGTGTGTGTGTGTGTGTGTGTGTGTGGTAAGTTGAGGTCAAAGTAAGGAGAAATGTGTGCCAAAGTACTAGTGGACATCCAGTGCTCAGGTCAGTAGTTGTTCTGGTTTTGTTTTTGCTCATGTGTGTGAAAAGAGGTGTGTGTGTGTGTGTGTGTGTGTGTGTGTGTGTGTGTGTGTGTGTGTGTGTGTGTGTGTGTGTGTGTGTGTGTGTGGTCTCAGTGAAGAAGTCAGAGAGGTTTGTAGTTTAGCACATTCTAATTCATGCTTGCCTTTCGCTCCTCACCCACCTCTGTGTCTAATTTATCAGTTCCTATTGTGTGTGTGTGTGTGTGTGTGTGTGTGTGTGTGTGTGTGTGTGTGTGTGCGTGTGTGTGTGTGTGTGAGTAAGAGAAGAAACTCTATGATCATCGCTTTGGATTTGTTGCTGTAAAATCCTGAGACTGTTCACTTTGATTTGTTTTATTAAATGTTCAAAAAAATCGTAACATTTGTTATCCGAAAGCAACTCGTTTATTTTATTTTTTCCTTAAATTTGGGACCGGATGCTTTTTTTTTCTCTTTTTTTCAGAAAGATTAAATCTATGACCATTAGCAAATTTGATTCCATGCACACTTTCCTTTTTTCAATTTGACTATATTTATACCGGAAATTTTTTAGAAAATTGTTAGAAAAATTTAAATTTTTTTTTAAATAAATAAGTTTTCTGGTCATTCTAAAAAATATTCATGATTCAGAACTTTATATTTCTGTTCTTTATAATACTAAAACAATCTGTGTGTGTATTTACATCAATCCTGACTGTTTAGCTGTTAATCTTTTATTAACTTATAAACTCTAAACAATTAACATGCAACATTTATAAAACAAAAAAAAATCTATTTCAATATAGAATAAAATTAATTTTCAAATGCATAATTTACTCAGAATAAATAATACTGGGTCTAATACTTGGTGTACTCAAATAGTTAATACTTAATACTAAATGTTTGGTTTCACTTCTGTTTTGATTTTGTAATATAAAAAATTCAGAATTTTAAACATAACATAAAAACAATTATAGGTATTCTTATTTTTAAATAAACCATAAGTTTAAATTGGTGCTAGAGTTGTTAAAGATGTTTATTATTTTATTAAATACTACTACTCTAAATACTTTTTATTATTATTATTATTATTATTATTATTATTATTATTATTATTAACAATGACAACAACAACAACAACAACAATAATAATAATAATAGTTTTAAATCTGAAAAATGGAATTTGTAATTTAAAAGGTTTACATGACTTGTGTGCAAGTTTATTTATTATAAAATTATAACCTCCCAGTTAATAATAACAATAAATGTTAAAAATATAATAAATGTGGTGATTTTGATTTTATAATATAAAAAATTCTGAATTTTAACATAAACATAACATTAAAAAATCATAGTTATTATATTAATTAGTTATTAATTATAGTTATTATAGTTAATTATATTATTCTTATTTTTAAATAAACCATAAGTTTAAATTGGTGCTAGAGTTGTTAAAGTTGTTTATTATTTTATTAAATACTGCTACTCTTAATACTTAGTAGTAATTCTTAATATTACTAAATACTTAATAATAAATACTTATTATTATTATTATTATTATTATTATTATTATTATTATTATTATTATTATTATTATTATTATTATTATTGATAATATTATTAACAACAACAAAACCAAAAACTACAATAATAATAATAATAATAATAATAATAACAATAATAATAATAATAATTTTAAATCTGAAAAACAGAATTTGTAATTTAAAAGGTTTACATGGCTTGCGTGTATGTTTATTTATTATAAAATTATAATGTCCCAGACATCTGTATACGTACAACTATTACAAAAGAGTTTTATTTTACTTTACTACTTTAACAAAGGTGCAGCAGTTTTTATGCTATAATTCATTAAATAAATACTTAATGCACTAAAAATGAAATTAATACAGCATTGTTAATTAATTGTTTGTGTGTGTATGTGTATATATATATCTGTTATATATATATATCTGTTATCAAGGTCGAATATTGAGAAATGACTTGGAAAAGAGAGAGAGAGAGAGAGAGAGAGAGAGAGAGAGAGAGAGAGAGAGAGAGAGAGAGAGAGAGAGAGAGAGAGAAATCACAGAATGAAATCTAACACACTGATGATACTCAGCAGGTTTAACATGATGTGTAACTGATGAAATGCTTATGTGTCATTTTTTGACCCCTTCTGGCATTATGTTGTGTTGTGGAAGTTTTGAGGTTTGAGAGAATTAAAGCATAAAAATATCACACCAATAGGCACGAGCAAGAGTATAAAGGTTTCACGGTTTATTGCGTTCAGCTTTGCAGAAGGACCCAACACTCTACGTGTAAAATCAGAGAGGAAGGGCCCTCCATTATTGATAACATCAGGATTTTATAGACAGGAATAAAATGAAACAGGACATGTAAAACCAAAACATCATCCACCATTGGCTTAGAAGCATCGCCTGCTCATCTTCTGACCAAACTAATCCCACGGGAACAAAAAAAGGTCTCATGGGAAAGGTCTGATTAAAGGCAGTTTTAGGAAGAAACAACTGAATTCTCTAGTCACAATAACTACCAGCCATGGGAAATACAGAAGCCTAGAAGGACAGATTCATGTGTTCTTCTCTAAAGTAAAAATTTCCACTACAGTTGTCTGTTTTTTTTTTCTTTTCTTTTTTATTTTTGCTCCTTTATTTGTTTTGTTGTCTTCTCTTTTTCCTTCATTTTCTTCAAAGTTCTTTGATATAACAGTAAGATTTTTTTTAACTTAAATTCTGGCCTGAACAAACTTTTGACCAGTTAAAATGAGCTGTTTTCCCATCAAGTTTAAAGGTGCAGTGTATTATTCTGATTGATGCAGGTGGTGTTAGTTTTGTACACAACACAATGTTAATGAAAGGTTAGGAACATTTGTATTGGAAAGTTAACTAACTTAAGGTTAAACAAACTGAATTTATCTGTAGCTTCATATCAAACTTTGACGTCAGTTTAATGAGTGTAAATATCAGAACTCGTCATTCAGGCTCACGTATAACTTTAACTTAAAAAAGTCTAGCAAATCCTGCTGTTTTTTTTTTTTTAGTTTAAACTGAATTTAAATTCGTAAAACAAAATATTTTCCAAACCTAATTCCAGACCTTTTTTTTTTATTTGTTCGGCTCAAATTTAAATGAAATGGAATTTGTTTTCCTTAAATTTATAATCCAACATTTTTTCTTTCATAACCGAACCAACAGCCGTTTAGATCCTGGACCGAACAAAGACGTATCAGCTTTTCTTTAACTCACAGATTGACTCTAATGTTGTTTTTTGTTTGTTTTGTTAAACAAATAAATGAGGAAAAATCGATCCTGTTTGGAGAGGTGGCAAAAAAAAGTTTTATTGAAAGATAACAATAAGACAATTTTATTTTAATATAAAAAAAAAAAACATTTACTATTCATTCGACTTATTTCTTTATTTATATTCTCTAATAGTTTCTGATATCTGTGTAAACCTCCACATCGGATTCATTCATCGTTGCTTGTTAATAGTGTTCGGACGCGTGAAAAGTTTCAGATTTTTGTTCTTTTCAAAAACAAAACAAGAGAATTTCTGAGTGGATTTGTGTGTCCGTGTATCGGCCCAGCTGGTGTAGAGCTCTGCTGAAACGTGAGCCTGTAGGAAGAAGAGCATGAAGCACGATGACGGACATGAGGGACCCGCTGTAAAACACACTCCCTTTATCAAATCCCTCAGTGTGAGTGTGTGTGTGTTTCGTTATAATCACGTCTGCTTAACGTCCCCGGTGAAAAGCTCACTTGTCTGTTTGCTCTCTAGTGTTGAAGGAAGTGGATTTAATACAGTGAAGAAACACAAACCTGTAAAAATTTTCTCCATTGATTTCGACATCTCAAAGCGAACGTTAGTAAATCAACCTTCTCTATAGCATGCGAGCCTTTCTCTAATCATTTATGCTATTTTCAGATTGTTTTTTTTGTTGTTGTTGTTTTTTTTAAATTAATGAATGCTATAACTACAATATCATGTGCCTAAAAGCATGTTGACAAAATGGACCCTTTCACTAAACGGCTGCTTTCACGGAACGCGGCGAATAATCCTTTTAACCGAGACGTGAGCGCTTGTTTTATAAAATCCAGCTTCGTGCAGTCATGAAAACGCAGTCTATAAAGCGGCAAGCTTTGTAGCCTTTGAATTTTTGGTTATTGTGATGCACATTGCCTTTAAAAGTAATTCACTTATCGTACAGTTCCTCTCATTCATTTTGGAAAGGATGCAGCAAGTGGAAGCTTTAAATTTGGCCGGTGTTGTAGTGTGAAATATCACATAACACATGCCATTATTGCAGGTTGCACAATAGTAGCAATAAAAAATTTAAGGAAACTTGTAAATTTTTATATTTAAGGACTCATCTTCCACTTGCAATCGAGATCGAGATCGTAGCAAAAACTCCAAACGAGCGCTTTACTGTAAGTCTGTAAGTTACTGGAAGCTGTGATCGTTCAGATTAACTGTCACACAGATATATGCTACGAGTTCCAAATATAACGTTTGTTTCAGCTCGCATTAGATCGTGATTTATTCGAATAAAATAAAAAGTACGATTTTGTCGAATCACAGTGTTAGTTAAATGGTGCAAAGAATCTTTTTTTTTTTTTACATCAGCAGGAAAGTGTAAATATATTTTCAGCTTCTTTATGCTAGAAAATAGAACTCTATCAAATTAGCTTTCAGAAAACCGACAGTATAAAAAGACAAAATATCTGAATCATAGTTGATAGTTTGCTTTTCTCTTTTTCTTTTATTTCACTAATTTCTTTGGAAAATGAGTTTTTCGGTTATCTACAAATTTTGACAGATTCTTTGAATCAGTGTTCGATTTCTACTGGAAATATTTCAAGGTTTTTACACCAGGTTCCAAAAAGCTAGATGCTATGTCTATCTATCTATCTATCTATCTATCTATCTATCTATCTATCTATCTATCTATCTATCTATCTATTTATTTATTTATGTGCTTATTTATTTATTTACCAATCATTCAAACCACAAAGGCGATTTTTTTTTTTTTACTGCATTCTATTGTTTTAAAGTGTTTGTCATTCGAGTCTTTCTCGCTATCCTGACACACTGCAACAGAGCAGGAGCTCCTCAACAATTCAGTGACTCTGTGAAACGATAGAAAGTCAACAAAACGAACGTAAATAAGACATGTTGTGAGCGTGTCAGCTAACTACGTATGTTACTGATATCAGATTTTAAGAGTTTTTCAGAGAGAGAATCTTAAAAAAAAAAAAAAAAACACGGGATGGTCCAAGCTTGGGGTTGCAAAAAAAAAAAAGTCTTTTTGGCTTCATTTGGCTGAAAAAGTTTTACAGACTATCCTTTTACCCACCACCTCCCTGTTGGGGCTCTCCAGAGAACAAGACGGTAATTTTGGGCATGCTGATGGTCAGGCTGGTATGTTGACCAGACAGAATCATGCTCTATTTGAGATAACACAGCGGTATTGCTTGCATTCAGGTCACACATTGAGCTTTGAGCTAGAATTACAGCCGTGTAACCTCAAGGTCGGATGGCGTAATGTTTGTAGTTAACTCAGCCAGGTTTTCCAAGTCTGAGAACATCCTTTTATCGTGAAAATCTCACCTATACTATGTGTGAAATGATGTGATTTATGTCACTGATATGGCGTATTTCACACACATTTTTCGTTTTATACTCTAATCTCGATGCTGAATTGCTATATAAATAGTCTGCAGACGTGTATTGATTTTGGCACCTAAGTTCTGTACCGTACAAAAAATATTCTAGAAACAGACATCGGTTTAAAATTTAAAATCAAGCAATTTGCTGAAAACTTTCCTGATCAGGCAGCTAAGTTGTTTAAAATGAAGAAGAAACGAGCTTAACTTACATTTCTAATATAGTTTATACTTTCTTATTATTTTATTCTCATTTTATTTTTTTGCTCTTTCATACTTTTTTGTGTATTTGACTAATAAAATTTGATTTGATTTGATTTGATTAATTTGCACTAAAACACTAACTAAGGATGAATTTAGTCAAAGATCTTTAGGAGGTTTGTGTTGTTGAACCTTAAACCGATAAAGAAACATTTTTTCCTTGTTTAGTTTATTTAAATCTTACCGAAGGAGTGTAACCCGACAAGCTATTTTTTTTCTTTCTTTCTTTCTTTTTTTTAATATCTTGCCTGTTATGTACTTAATGAAAGTGGGAATTAACTCGCTTTTGCTAGCTGAGCTACTTTAAGCATGGCTATAAATAAAAAAAATGCTTCAGAATTCTCTAGTTAGTCCCAGATTAATTTGCACTGCTAGATAAGGTTTTGGAATTATCAATTGGCACGAACCTGCTAATTTGTCCCTGCATGCTAACATTACAGAAAGCTGTCAGTTTGCAGATCATACATGACCTTGGAATTTAAAGTAAACTACAACGGGTGTTGGTATGTTACCATCATTTATATTGATGTTTTATTGCGTGTAAACCATAAAGCAGGACCTTTTGCAGCCACCGGCAGATCTCTGTCTGAGACAGCTGTCCTAAAGCACAACAGCTGCATGGACTTACAGGCATGCTTTCTCCGTAAAATCACATTTCTAAATGCTACGTCAGTCCCTAAATAATGGCTCCCCTCTTAATTCAGGCATATTCGCTGACCTGATTTAGTGCTATCTATGATTATTTGTTACTACTTCTGCGACTTCTTCTGTGTCTGAGGTGACTTCCGTTAGACGGAAATTGTTTGCTCGAAATTTACGATCTTTTGAAATAAACCTATATGAAGTCTGGCTGGCTGTGAATCGCTGTCAGCTGCTCCTTTGCTGAGGTGTTACTGATAGATTGCAGTTATTGTAACCCAGTATCAATAAGTCTGAGTGTCCTTTCACATTCCGACAAGTCATTCATCACGATCGTCTTCTTTAAAGGTGCTTTCCGTATGCCTGAGCGATTACATCACGATGCGTTTTTAGACTTTGAACGACAATACGATGATCCTTTGAAACAACAGAGCCATGCTATGACTATATTATCAGCTTAATTATATTAAACATCTCCTTATCAAACAACGTTTGGCTAATGGCTTGCCTGGCATGTTTTTTTTACGATCTGGAAACTGCCCTTTAAGTCCATATCAAAACCTTAGACGCCTCGAACACCATGGTGCCGAGGTGTTAATCCTCCTGTAAGGTTCCGCTGCACAAATTCCAATAAAAAATAAGAAACATGTAGAGTGCAATCTTGTTCCTGGCCGGGACATGAGAACACCGGGTTACACTTGGCAGATCAAGTTTTGCTGTTGGAAGGAAATTAATCCTGATGCCTAATAGTGTCACTGGCTATTTAAAGGACCTGGTTTCAGTCCGGATAACTAAAAAAACTGGCATCGGTTCATGCTGTTCCCTGTTTAGGGATTTTGTCTTTATCTGTATGTTACCTAGTTTGCATGACGTAAGGGAGGCATGATCAGGATACTGTACATGCTTTGATTAGAGTTACTGCATGCTAAATTTAGTTAGCCTGTAAACACATTAATCAGTATGAGAGAAACAGGCAATGACAGTGACATAGAACGCAAGCCAGAGTGACCAGGTTCTCATCCCAAAGCACACTTAGATGAGCTACCTACTGTGTCTGTGGTCAGTTTATACTGTGCTGAATTTTTAGGAATTTGTGTATTGAATTAGTTTCTTGATTTAGACACTTTAGCGAGGGCCTAGCGAGTCTCACAGCATACGTACTGATATTAGTTCGGCAATAGTGTGGGTCGTTTAGGTCTTGGGAATCTAAATCACGTTGTGTTGCATTGTAGGACTGATGAATGGTGTTGCTTGTTCATATTAGAGTATACCCGACACCCATTCTCACATTCCCAATCTTCATAAAATATATCGAGTACCTTACAAGCATTCCATGTACTGGTAACTTGCAGGGAGGGATACATGTAGTGGTAGTACGACAATGAACGCAAATAATCTAACTACTGTACTACCTTGATGTTTCATTTTAAATGAGTTTTTCTCAATCTACATCATTCTGTTCAACCTTAACTGACTTCAAGTCCTGATTCTCCTTACAGTACTGGTTCAGGAGATAAGTTTGATAAGAAGGTGCCTCCTGTCAGCGGGGCACTAAGTGGAGCCAGCCAGAATCTACTGCTTACTCCTGCAAGTCTGCAGCTGGCCCAGCTTCAGGCTCAGCTCACTCTGCATCGCCTAAAACTGGCCCAGAGCAGCAACACTGCTGCTGCTGCCACAGTCCTCAATCAAGTCCTCTCCAATGTAGCCATGTCCCAACCACTATTTAACCAGCTTAGGGGCTCCAGCATGCCCCAGGCCCCAGGACCAGGCTTTCCTTCCACACCCATATCTTTTCCCCCTCCTGGCACCCCAATAGGCACCCTGGTAGGGGGTGCATTCACCCAGAACCATGCTGGGATCCAGATGAATCACTATGGAGGAGGTGGAAACATGAGCCATAATGCCAGCTCACATGGGGAAAGTGGAAATAAGGCCAGCAAATTTCAGGCAGGGTTTCTAGGAGGAACCACAGCAGGGCCTATTAAAGCAGGTGAAGGAGGACACTCTGGAGGCACCGGCGGTCCCAAAACCAACAGCCAAAATAACTACCAGAGAGACTTCTACTCCTCTGAGAGTCAAATCTTGGACTCTGGGCATACGGAACAATGGAAAAACCTGACCGGCTATGGCATCTCGGGTAAACTGGAAGTGGGGACAGGTGCTGGGGGCAGCACATGGGCACCGTCAACACACGGATTTATTGGCCCACGAGTGGAACTGTACAATCCCGAGGAGCCGACTGCTGACCCCAAATTCAGCCCGGCAGGAGGCCTTGGTTTTAACAGTGCCTGTGGTCAACAGGGGTTTGTGGGATACCCACAGCAACAGAAGTGTGAGGAGGGGGTGGGCATGACTCTACAAGCGCACCAGATCAACGACTATCATGGTGTCACACCATCGCACCTACCCCATCAGTGCACCATTTGTGAAAAGAAGGTTTACAACTTGAAGGTGAGTGAGAGTAACCGAGGGCTTGACGGGGGGGTGGTGTCAAGGAAATGGGGGCCAGCGTATCCTAGTCTTGCTGACTCCTCTAGTTATTTTTGTTATTGCTGGTGTCACAAGAATGGTATTAGACCTTCCGTATAAAACTTTACCTTCAACTTAAAATGTGAAAATGAACTTAGAAACTGAAACAGACCTTTTATGATAGTAAAGGTGATGGATAACAGCTGCCACTAAAACATAGATGATCTCATGCTGCATGTTTTATCACAGTGTCAGTTGTTCTCAGGTTAGTGTGAAAGCCAAGATAGCAGCTGGCTTACAAAGTCTGGAGGCAGGCTTTGGAGGCAGGAGGTGCACACTGCATAGTAGTACTGTTATATTGTTATAGTGTACTGTTATAGTTATATTTCATTTTATTCAGCATTCTTGCTCCCTGATTCCTTGCTCCGTGCTCTGTAATTGGCCCGACCATGGAATCTAACACTTCTAACAAAGAGGATCTATGGAAGATTGTTGCTGACTGACGGACTGTGTGTGTCTCCCCTGTTTCTCTTCTTTTTCTTTCTTTTTCTTAAGGATTGGGACCAGCATGTGAAGGGCAAGCTGCATATACAGAATCGCTCACTGTACACCGACGGGTAAGTAACAATTCAGAGTATTTTTATTTCTGTCAATAGCCAGAGAGTCGAAACTTGCCATGACTTTTAGAACAAGGCTGCACAGTGTGTTATTGCTAAGATGTAAAAGAGTTTTATGGACTCTGCTAATCGGGTGCAGATGTAGGATTGTTTTGCATGAAATGAAAGAGAATGCGTATTAATGCCACAGAGGAATTAGTTCAGTCACGTAGAACCTCACATCAGTCACACTCCCTATTAATTAACCCTACTAAAAAGTTTGAGGTATTAGATAGGAGTCTGGCGATGTGTTTACAAAAGTAATGACCTACATCTGAGCCGGGTCATGAGATAAATCCAGATGGACTGCTGTGGGATTTGGGGTCTAAATGCAGTTCCCTCCCTCTTACAGCCAGGCACTTGGAGCCCTGCACTTTCCTGTCACGTCGGAAGGATGCCGCGGCTCAGCGTTGAATAACAACACTGTGGCGTACTCGTCCGCAGCTGGCCAAGGTAAGCTGAATCATTGAGTTTCCCCCTTGAGTAGCATGTTTGATCGTGCTAGCGGTGGGGCTAAGAGGTATGAGATGTGATTTTGAGGCAAGGGTCTATTTTTAGGGGTAGTTTGGGCTTTCGGGTTGCAGTTGGAGCACGTGGCTCACAGGATCGCTCACAGTGCGACGTTTATTAATAACAGTGGGCAGAGTCATTTTAGCAATGGCGGACACGGCGTCCTAGGAAGCGAGTTTTAGTCCTGATACGTTCTGAGAGTTTCGATCGATTTTGCAGGTGTAAAACACACAATGTGTGAGTGGAGAGCAGGAAAAAGTAGAAGAAAATCAAATATTACGTTGAGTAGAGGATGAACAAAATAATGTTAATGAAGAATTAGTCAAAAACACAGAGGATCTTTTTATCAACCAACCACCAGATTTTCAGTGATGACCTTGATTTCTTGGAACTTCTAACTCTGCGTACATCCGAATGTTTCTCGGTTGTGACCTTTGTTTATTTTCTTCTGCAGATGTTTCACCCGGAGGCTCCACTTTTTTACAAGCTGCACCTATGAAGTCATTTCCTCTTTCAGGGGCGGGATTTACCTCACACCAACCAGGGACAAAGGTCAGCCATAGTTGTCTGAGATATGCTCACTTTTCACATAGTTATTTAATTCTTGAATGCCAAATAATCTGGTGTATATTTGGAGATTGCTTCATCCCACAAAGACACAGAAAGCTGAACAAGCTGTTGACGGTATATCGTGTCCGAATACCGTTTTCATCCCATGGTGTGACGACGAATCTCGTTTCCCTGTGTAAAGTGAAGAGGTGTCGCTTTTAATCTAAATACAACTGAGCTGTTAGCTTTTGCACTTAACCCTCCCTTGTATCACACACACAGAGAACAAAGGAAGAGGAAATCTCACTGCTTTGTCGACTGACAAATTGCAGTTTTCTCGTTACCACGGCCTAAAAGCAATTACGGTTAATCACAAACGAGGTTAGCGGCCACGAGGCAGACCGCATTAACCGTTTATGGCTAGCATTAAGTAGTTTTGTGTTTTTATCGTTACAGAGCCAGCTTGAAAACGTATCTATTTTCTCATTATAGATCGCTTTTGGTCATCAGTAATTTGTCGCTCGTGCAACAGTGCAGTTGATGTTTTGCGTCCGGGGTGATCTGCGGGTAGGAATACTTTCAGGACAACTGCTCTGGCAGGTTTAACAGATCTGATTCCACACACAGTTTTGTTTTATTTGTCTGTGGTCTTTTTATAGCATTGGACAGATGCCTTTCTAGAGATAACTCGAGCAATATATCTTAGCTCATGAGATCGAAGTGGTAGGAGATCTCAGTGTCTGATTTTTAATGGGATGGAAATACCTTTATTTGGACAATTTTGTGACGCTATAATTAACAGATAGTCGAAACATTTATATCGTCAAACCGGTTAAAAGCACATTTCAACCGGAGGTTCTAGCATTTTATCCTAGGGTTACACCAAAAGGTGAAACTGGGGGAATCATTCTTTAGGACTGCATCTCAAGATGGAGGAATCATGAATAGCTACAAATACTATTTGAGTGTGCTATAAAGCTGAAGATGAAGGTGAACTGTTAGCACAAAAGCAACCCAAAGCCAACACTGAGGTGGGTTTAGAATGTTGCAAAAAAGAGGTGGAAAATATTGCCAAGCGGATATGTGGCACGCTAATGGACTCATCCCCAAAAACGCAGAGTGGTGTGAAAAAAAAAGTGGCTTTGACGAGTGTGTAAAGGGGTGTGTTTTTACACCCGCTGTATATCTTGATAACAGTTTTCATGATAGTCTACAACCTTGCAGGATTTTCTGACATCAGGACAATAATATCTTACAAACATTTATAGTTTTCAGTCAGCAAAACAGAAATGTCTGAGGTGTGTCAGGTATTTTTCCAGATGTTGGGGGCTAGTTTCTGTTTTGTGCAGTTTCTGATGGTTTGTAGTCAGAGACGTGGCCACTCTGTACAACAGATTAACTAACCATGTTAAAATGGTCCACACGAATTGTCACATTGCTGAATGTATTAATAACTCTATATCGGTAACCTTTTTCTTTTTTTTGAGGGGGTATTAAAAATGTATGGAATTGAGATGCCACCATTTTTCCCCACTGGTTGCCGAAGCTGAATTTCCCTGACCGCCTCAGACGAACATGTAGAAGTTAATTCGTTTTGACTGCTTTTTCTACGCCACATACATTTCACAGCTGCACGCAATACGGCTCTACGCTACACTACACTACAGACACAGCTGCTGGGCATTTATCAGGCTAGGATTACCTGAGAAATCATTTAACCTCCTCGGACGTTCGTGTAAGTCTATTCCTCGTGGCTTTTTTTGTTTTGCTTTGTTAAAGCCTTTTTAATATTTATCATCAGGGGAAGAGGAGGAACGTACTGTAGGACTGACGCGTAGCACAGGACGCCTCGTTTAGATTTAGAAGAGCGGTAAAATTCCTTTTTTGCGATTTCGACCACATAGTTAAGAGCTAAATGCGCATTCGTTGTCTCTCGACTTGGATATGATACACGTCTCGTTCACTTTCTACCACAGCTCTGATATTTACACGGCCATCTGTCCGTCTTGTCTTTACGAGAGAATCCGTGTTTTTAACAATCCCACGTTCCAGCATTTGGCTTAGTTTGTGCTGTCTCATGTGATCGGTCGAGCTAAATTTACCCTCCACTGGTGCAGAATTGAACCTTACCCAAACATTTGCGTGCTGATGCAGTCACTTTTCACCTGTCAATCAATCATTCTCACGCTCTTCCCCAGCCAACCAGTAAACTACAGAGGGTTCTTCAGCTAGGTACACAATATTTTTAAAAAAGATAACATGCGTTTTTTTGCGTCTGTCCGTCAGACACACACAGAGCACACGTTTATACCAGCAGCTATAAAGATCACCTATTCACGCTGCAGCTAAACAGACTCAACACACCGTAGACCAGTAAATCTAAATATATAGATATAATATTCCTACATTTTAGAAGCTTATGTAGAAACAGGATGTCATCTGTTTGTCGGAGTTTAATACATCACTCTACAAAACAAAAATGACTTAATCAAATTGCTTTAAAATATGTAATTATAGAGATTTTTAAAGAAGAAATAAATAAATAAAAATAATAAAATAAATTACAATAACCTAGTTTACTTTTTATTGTTAACTTAATTATATAAATTTTTATCAATTGTCATTTTTTCTAAATCCTTTTTTTTTTTACGATTTTGACATATATAATGATGGAATATTTACGAAAAAAATCTAGCATTATTTTATGTGAATTGATTTAATCAAGATTTAGCTGTGGAACACCCCCCCCCCCCCATTTTGTAACAAGAATAATAATAATAATAAAAAAAAAACAGGCATTTATTCAGGGCTTAGCACTAGCCATTAGCTTCTGCAGGCTTGGAAGTATTTGGGATGTCAGGAGTTGCGTTTCGGTCCCGAGGGAGAGCTTGGATTCGGGCAGCGAGACGAGGACGTTGTCAGAATAAACAGACAGGAAACACTGCTGTTGGGTTCGTGGCCAATTTAACACCCCATGAACACTGCAAGCTCTCCGGCGGGATTTTATAGCATGTGTTTTGCGGGAGCTGAAGCATTTCGTGCTGGAGCTAATGCACCAGATCTCGTGATGAGGATCGAGGATCGTTTTCAGCAGCATGATGCTATTATGCAGTATTTTGGACAATTCTACAATTTCCCGATATCTTTGTGTTCTAGTTTATTTTATTCAGATGTATTATTTGAAATGATTAGAATTTATTAGAAATTATGTTTTTTTTTCTTTCTTTTGGGTTTTAATGAGTTTTTAGAAAATTAGGTGTCAGATCAAAGGCTTCGGTTCGTGTTTATTAACATATGAATGAAGAAAGATCTCCGTGCTTGTTGCTTTGAGTGTTTCAGAAACTCCTGGCGTTTCCACACGCTAGTGTTTCCAGTGACTGGCACGAAAGACAGAGGTTCTGACAGGAAGGCTGCGTTTAACCTCTCTATACAAGTGTGGGGAAAAAGACAAGCGTCAACACATCAAACAGCAGAAAAGCACATGGGCCGTGAGGAAAAACAAATAAAAATCTTCACCCAAAGACAGTAAATAGCTAAAAAAACTAAAAATCAACTGTTGCTTGTGCGTCATGTTCTGAGAATTTGCTACGGTGGTAAAGAAAAGGTGTTTGATTTCCTGGCAGCTTCGACCAGATGAGGCAGCACGATGTCGTGCGGGTTTTCTGTAATTGTCGTCTTGTATTCTTCTAAGCAGTGGTCATGCTGTTCCACCTATTTCTGACTGACTTCATGTGCGACTTCACTGAGACTCCGAGCCCATAAACAAGTCCCGATCCCACCGGTCGTGCTGCGTTACATTAACAGATCTCCAAACCACTTGGCCCACGACGCTCACCTGTTGTTGATAACGCTTCACATGGCCGCTCGCTAACGTGTAAAGATCCGGCCTCTTTCGGGAGCACATTTTATTAGCCTGGATCACGGCCGCGCTACTCGAAGCTTATTGACGTCTTGTAAATACATAAACAGCCGGCTGAGCGCTATTTCTGGATCTGTTTATGATGGTGACCTTCTGATGCGTAGCTGGGAAGAGAATTATGGCTAAACGGCTTCTAAACGGCCGATACTCCACAGAAAACATGGCGACACACGGGAGTCGAAAGTATTACGCCGCTGAAGATCGCTCGGTTCAGTTCAGATGCGTTTTGTGTATCACTTTTAATCATGGAGATCATCATCACTACAGATACCAGTGATCTGTTTTCTGACATCTTCTGAGGTAACTGTGGGTTCCTGAAAAGTGAAAAGACATTTCAGACAATAACACATGTGTGTGTGTATGAGAGAGAGAGAGAGAGAGAGAGAGAGAGAGAGAGAGAGAGAGAGACAGACTGTCGGACTCTCTGGCTCTCAGACTCACAGATTCTCAGACTCTCCGTCCCGCAGACTCTCAGGCTCTCAGATTCACTGACTTTCAGGTTCTCAGACTTTCTTTTTGTGTTTTATGTTGGCTATCTGGGGGCACGGTGGCTTAGTGGTTAGCACGTTCGCCTCACACCTCCATGGTCCGGGGTTTGATTCGCACCTCCACCTTGTGTGTGTGGAGTTTGCATGTTCTCCCCGTGCCTCGGGGGTTTCCTCCGGGTACTCCGGTTTCCTCCCCCGGTCCAAAGACATGCATGGTAGGTTGATTGGCATCTCTGGAAAATTGTCCGTAGTGTGTGAGTGTATGAGTGAACGAGAGTGTGTGTGCGCCCTGTGATGGGTTGGCACTCCGTCCAGGGTGTATCCTGCCTCAATGCCCGATGACGCCTGAGATAGAAGACGCCTGTTGGCTATCTGTCATCGCCCATAAAAAAATCAAACAGGATACATTTCCAGCACTAATTTATGGTTATTAAAACACAATAATAACCAAACCAGATTTAGCAGAAGCCGTATTTAAGGATAAATAAAATAAATCTCTGAAAAATAAATCCGGGTGTTTATTCATTTTTATTGTGATTACATATGACAGCAGAACACGGTGTTTCTTTCTGGAGCATTCCATCATTTTTTATTTTTATTTTTCTCCTGCCTGCAGTTTGTGCCACGGAAGCCTGGTCCCGGGCGCGTCGTCCACATCTGTAACCTCCCTGAGGGCAGCTGCACCGAGAACGATGTCATTAACCTCGGCTTGCCCTTCGGCAAAGTCACCAACTACATCCTCATGCGCTCCACACACCAGGTAAGACTTCACCGCAGTGCACCACAAATAAATTGTATTACGTCGGGTTTTTTTTTTTATCCCTACAATTTTATGTTATTTTACAGTTTTTTTTTTCTTTTTGTCACTGAATTTTTATTTTTATTTTCATTCTTTTTTTCAATCAATTTTTTTAAGGAGAAAAAGAAGAATTGTTGTTTCCAGTTTGTTGCTAGTTGTCTCCCCCTGGGGTCCTGGCTCTGGGGGTAAAAGGGTAGAAACGCCACACGATGCCTTTGCTGTTACAGATTGATGTCTCAATCAGTGTCTCGTTTTTATTTCATCAAATACTTGACTAGACTTTTTAATCACTTATCTCCTAACGTTAAGCGGATCAGGTTCAGCGCTTCCATTTCAGAAGCGTGTGAGACGCGGCATGCCGATTCCACCTCGTAACTGTCCTACAGATTTACAGAGCTGGGAAAACCTCAGAGCCCTGAAAGATCTGTCGCACCGATCCTTTGACGTATTTTGTGTTTGTTGATAAAAGGAGATTTTCTCTCCAGGCTTTCGTGGAGATGGCGTATGTGGAGGCGGCCCAGGCCATGGTGCAGTACTACCAGCTCCATCCGGCCACCATCAACGACCAGAAGCTCCTCATCCGCATGTCCAAGAGATACAAGGAGCTGCAGCTGAAGGTCAGGAGATCTCCTGCTAACACCTCAACGCTCTTCAGTCCCTTCATGTCTGACTACATTATACTCTTATTTATTTTTATTCCATTTTTATTTTATTAGTAATTCATTATTGTATTTATTATTAATTTTGCTTATTCTTCTTCTTCTTCTTCTTCTTATTATTATTATTATTATTATTATTATTATTATTCCTAGTAGAAGTGGTACAGAATTCATTATTTCCTTAGTAGTAATAAATTATTTGCTAGCTATTAATCACAAATTCATTCAAATAACTACACAAAATAACTAATACACACACAGACACACACACAGACACGCACACATACACATGCACACACACACACACACATGCGCACACACACACACGCGCACACGCACACACACTCACACACACACGCACGCACGCGTACACACACACACGCACACACACACACACGCACACACGCACGCACGCGTACACACACACACTCACACGCACACACGCACGCACGCACGCGTACACACTCACACACTCACACTCACGCACGCACGCACGCACGCGTACACACTCACACACTCACACTCACGCACGCACACACACACACACACACAAAGACACACGCACACACACACACTCACGCGCACACACACGCACACACACACGCACACACACACAAACACACACTCACACGCACACACACACACACACTCACACACACTCAATCACACACACACACGCACACACAATCACACAAACACACACACACACTCACACACGCGCACACACACACACACACACACACACGCACACACGCACACACGCACACACGCACACACACACACACACACACTCACATGCACTCACACGCTCAGACGCACACACGCGCACACACGCACACACACGCACACACACGCACACGCACACATGCACACACACGCGCACACACACACACACGCACACACGCACTCACACGCTCAGACGCACACACACGCACACACACGCACACACACGCACACACACACGCACACACACGCACACACACACGCACACACACACGCACACACACGCACACACACACGCACACACACATACTGTATATATATAAAGGACACCTTTTACATACAGTGGTATCCTTATGTGTGTGAGCACAGAAACCTGGTAAAGACGTGGAGTCCATCATCCAGGACATCAACTCTCAGAGGGAGAGAGAGGAGCTGCATGACATGGACAGGTAAAGAGAGAGAAACACAAATTGCGTCATTATTTTTTTATTGAGAAATCTTTTCTCAAGCTCCTTTTAATATTCTTATAAAAAACAATTTGTTTCTTTCCATCGAAATACAGATCAAAATGAATTCCTTATGAATACAGACCCTAAAAGGGAGACTTTTTTTTGTTACATACTTTTAAGATTTTATTTCTCCAACGTACAGTAGAGACGTATCAGATTGACAAGATGTCCAGTGACTAGTGTTTGTATTTATCCCTAGTGTTTGTTTTAATAGATATCCACCGGAGCGTGCACGTTCACGCAGCCCCATCACTCGCTCCCTGACTCCGCCTTCACACAGCCCCAGTTTCACATCATGCAGCTCCACTCACAGCCCCCAGGCGACGCCCTGGATGAACGGCGTCGGTCCACGGCGAGGGTCGTGGGACTGGACGCAGCGCGAGAGAGACGAGTGGCGAAACGGCGATGACGAGCGCAGGAAGTCCTACCTTAAACTGCCAGACGAGCGCAGCAGGGACCGCTATTTCTCCTCCCATCATCCCGCCGACGACTTCTATAAGAAGGAAAAGCTGCCACGCGTGTCTCAGCACCAGAGACACGAGGCCAAGTTCAAGAGGCGAGACGGAGGCGCAGATCATCACAGGAGCAGACGTTCAGAATCCGAGCTCCCGGAGGACGGACGAAGCAGGAGGACGAGCAGGAGGCACGAGAGGGAGGATAGAGAGGCAAACGATCACGTATGCTTACAGTACATCGTGTACACAATATAGCTGAATAGCTTGTCAAAGTAAACATGGAAAAGACTGAGAATGTTGTGTGTGTGTGTGTGTGTGTGTGTGTGTGTGTGTGTGTGTGTGTGTGTGTGTGTGTGTGTGTGCGTGGTCCACAGAAAGAGTCTACAGAGCACAAAGCCAAAGAGAGATCATCGTCTCCGCACAGCAGCAAACCTACAGAGCCGAGCGAGGGCGAGCGAGACAGAGAGAGTGAGGTAACTTTACTCCTGGTGTGGCATAACACACAACAAGGAACTGGAACCCATCATCATGTCCAAGACTAATCAGACATCCTGTTTTCTCTCTCTGTCTCTCTCTGTCTCTCTCTCTCTCATCCCCAGGTGGAGTGTGCAAGTGGGGAGGACACCGAGGGTGAGTGCTGGTACCCTAACAGCATGGAGGAGCTGGTGACAGTTGATGAGGTGGGAGAAGAAGATGACTCCATCATCGAGCCCGATCTCCCCGAGCTGCAAGAGGAGGAACGTGAGGAAGAATGTGAGGAAGAGGCGAAGGAAGATGTGGAGCGCATGGAAAAGAAGGAGCCTACGCCGGCAAAGGTGGACAAACAGGACTTGTCGACACCGGACGCTGCAACAGAAGAAACTTTAAGGTCTGTTCAGCCGGACTGCCCCGAAGCTCCGCCCTCTCACGTCTCCATCTTCCACTCTCCAGAGTTTAAAAGCGCACCGGAGGAGACGGCAGAGCCGTGCGTACCACCGACAAGCGTGACCGACGTCGCCGAGACTCACGTCGCCACGGCGCTCACGACCATCAAGAGCATATGTGAGACAGAAAAAACCACAGACACACACACTGTCTGTGACAGGGGCAGGACGGCCGAGACCGAGAAGACAGAGACGCACCATGTGGACGAGAACCCAAAAAGAGGTGCGCTGACACACACACACACACACACACACAAAGCACGCAGAAGAAACTAACAGACACCATGAACATGAGTGTAGATGAGTGTACGGCAAGCACTTTAAACTGTATGACTGCGTAAGACACGAATCTCCACCCGTGTTTTTAAAACAAATCCCATCAGACAAATTATTTGCCCCCTCGGCCTCACGACAGAGATGAAGCAGCTAGCTAGCGTTTCTGTATATAACTCGCTAACTTTAACTCTTGGCTCATGGTTTGAGCCTTATTTAAATAGACCACAGCGCAGTCATGCCTCCTGTACTTTAGTTACCGCCTCTGTTTATTTTGAGTCGTGTATCGTTATTATTATTATTATTATTAAATCTAAAAGGCGAGGCGACAATTCGAGGCTCTAATCGCCTTGACTCCGGACTGTAAATGGCAGTTAGTCTTTCCTGTCCTCTGAACATGAAATAGCGACTTGAGCGATCGGCTCTGGACCCGGTAGCGTAAAAGAAAACAGGAAATCTGATCAGATTACTAATCTGTAAAGCGTCTAATGTGGTTTTATTTCCGTAAATTGCAGAGACGGTTCCTCAGAGCTCGCAGCCTGCGAGTTCGCCACAGGGGATTGGCATCAAAGCTCTGTCGCCTTCACAAGAACAGGAGAAGATCATCAGTGAACACAGCATCCCATTAGGTAACTCCACACTCAGAGCGGATGTTTGGACTTGTTAATTATAGCCTTATAGAAAATATTAGCATTGCACGACGCAGCAGAGAAGCTAACTAGGCTGAAGCCTGGACACGGTACGATGCCTCAGGCACAACTCTGTACATAGGCAGAAAAAACTAGAATGAAACACGACTGGACATCAAACCGATCGGTTGCAGGTTCATCACCATGGAAACCACACACACACACACACACACACACGTGACAATACAAACACCCAACCTGAGGTATGCTTATACTCAGTAATCTAAAGACACCTGTGGTACAAAAACTCCACTGACTTTATCTCTGTGTGTGTGTGTGTGTGTGTAGATGTGACTGTAATTAACAATTCCTTTATCTGTGTGTGTGTGTGTGTGTGTGTGTGTGTGTGTGTGTGTGTGTGTGTGTGTGTGTGTAGATGTGACTGTAATTAACAATTCCTTTATCTGTGTGTGTGTGTGTGTGTGTGTAGATGTGACTGTAATAAACAATTTCCTTTATCTGTGTGTGTGTGTGTGTGTGTGTGTGTGTGTGTGTGTGTGTGTGTGTGTGTGTGTGTGTGTGTGTTTAGGTGTGGAGTTCATCGTCCCCAGCACAGGCTTCTACTGCAAACTCTGCAGCCTTTTCTACACCAGTGAGGACATGGCCAAGACCACACACTGCCGGAGCACCGTTCACTACCGCAACCTGCAGGTCTGCACACAAACCGTACACAAGCACCGTAACCCCGGACAACCACACACGATTCAGCCTCTCTGTCTGGATAAAGTTTAGTGGACGGCGAAATCCGCCAAATCTCAGACACACAGGCGCCAAATAGAGCTGACCATATCTAAAAGACAAAGGTCAATTGATTAATACTCACCATCTGCACCACACACAAACAAGCACACACGTCCAAATGGCTCGGTGTCAGCTGTGTAAGATAAGTAGGCTGATAACAGAAATGGCATGCCGAGATACCGAGAGCTGGCGCTCCGAGACACATTTCATTACCCAGCACATCAATACACCACAGCGTTATTAGTCATGACAAGACCAGCTCACAGGGCTAAAACAGGACTCCAGGGGACGACTCGCCGGGGAGTGTGCATATGAAATAAAAAGCCCTGACTAAATACACATGTGTGTAATATGATTAAAGAAACTCCACAGAGTAAAAAAATGGCCGATATATTTGTTTTAGTTGATCGAATTTCCAGATAATACCGTCGTCCGTTTGTTCTCACAGTCATCGTCATACTTATTAATGTGGTTAGCACGTTCGCCTCACACCTCCAGGGTCGGGGGTTCGATTCCCACCTCCGCCTTGTGTGTGTGGAGTTTGCATGTTCTCCCCGTGCCTCGGGGGTTTCCTCCGGGTACTCCGGTTTCCTCCCCCGGTCCAAAGACATGCATGGTAGGTTGATTGGCATCTCTGGTAAATTGTCCGTAGTGTGTGAGTGTGAGTGAATGAGAGTGTGTGTGCGCCCTGTGATGGGTTGGCACTCCGTCCAGGGTGTATCCTGCCTCGATGCCCAATGACGCCTGAGATAGACACAGGCTCCCCGTGACCTGAGGTAGTTCGGATAAGTGGGAGAAAATGAATGAATGATGTATTTATGTAGCTGTGTGTATATATATATATACACACACACACACACACAGACACAGCTACATAAATACATACATACATAGTGTGTGTATACATTAAAAAAAAAAACCCTCCAGTTATTCAGGGAATTCTTTATATATCCCGTAAAGCCCAATAGCCTTCGTCGGCCTTTATATTTCTTTCAGACCGTAATTGCTGACAGTGTCGCAGTGTCTTTGCTGACCGAACACCAAAGGGATGTAAACACATAGCACACAGAGGAGTTCACTAATGGAATAATTAGTGTGAGAATGTGTGTGTTTGTAACGCCGTGGCCTTTAGAAACCATTAGTGCGTGAAGGGCAACCGGGGCTGTCTGGGCGTGTGGAAAGGATCGAGTTGCCCATTAGTCCCTCTCAGACACACCTCTATTACTGCTTCTCTCTCTCACACACACACACACACACACACACACACACACACACACACACACACACACACACACACACACAGCAGGCATTCACAGCTGCTCTGTCACTCACAGCCCTGTGAAGTCAGGAGTGTGAAAGAAAGAGAACGAGAGAGTAATACTGTCAGTGTCACACTATTATAGGAAGTTAATCAACCTCGGTGTGTAGTAAAGAAGTGGAGTTACTGTCTCCACCTCTGTTAGATTCATCCTGTCATCCTGTAGCTGGCAGGTGGATGCAAGGTGGTGAAGAAAAAGTGGTCAAAGAAACTGTTAAGCTCAGTGTGACCTCACCTCCACTAGGACTTGGGGACTTGGTGTGTATAACCTGTAATGCATTTGTATTCGTGTACACTTTCTCTAATTGTGTTCTTGTCGTGTGTGTGTGTGTGTGTGTGTGTGTGTGTGTGTGTGTGTGTGTGTGTGTGTGTGTGTGTGTGAGCGCAGAAGTACCTGTCTCAGCTGGCCGAGGAAAGTCTCCTGCACTTCCGTTCAGACGCAGAGTGAAAACGAGACGACGCGGAGAACCGAACCAGGCCAGAGAGGGCAGAGAAAGGATGTGTGTATGAGAGAACAACGCTGGGCCGTGCAGTCGTCCTGCACGTTAAAAACACACACACGTGACAATACAAACACAGGGAGACGTTCTGCACATCGGAGATCCGTCTTATTACCTATTCGCACGTGATTTACTGCCGAAGAAGCGCCGTGGAGCAACGTACCGCACATTTAAAGCAAATATCGCCCCGATGCCGTCACAATTCAATTAAACCGCCGAAGACGAGCGACGAGGCTTCCGGCACTTTTTAAACCTGATTTCAGAAACCGAGCACGTTTCCGTCACCTGCTGAAGAAGAGCGACATCATTCATCTTTTTTTTTTTTAAACTTACTGGCTCTTTTTTTCTGATTTTTCTGAATTCCGTATAAAACATTTGGTTGGAAACAGCACCGAACCTGAGTGAAGCGCTGCTGGAGAAACACAGTTCACAGACCAGAGCCTGATCTCCAATGTGTAAATTGTTGTAATGTGTAAGTTAAGAAGCGGTCGATTCTCCGTCACCTTCGCACCATAAGCGATGGTGGAAAACCGGGTGTGATCTTTTAAAAAAAGTGACAACGACGTGACATACGGCCAATACTCAGAATTGACCCATACTCAGAATTTTTTCTCTGCATTTAACCCATCCAAAGTGCGCACACACAGCAGTGAACACACACACACCGTGAACACACACTATTATAGGAAGTGTGTGTGTGTGTATACCACACACACACACCGTGAACACACACCCGGAGCAGTGGGCAGCCATTTATGCTGCGGCGCCCGTGGAGCAGTCGGGGGGTTCGGTGCCTTGCTCAAGGGCACCTCAGTCGTGGCCGACCCGAGACTCGAACCCACAACCTTTGGGTTACGAATCAGACTCTCTAACCATTAGGCCACGACTGCCCCCAGGTCAATGAGCAATGACTCTCATTTATGTTAGTAATGCAAAGTATTTTATTTATAATAAACACACACAGGTAACCAAGACTCCAGGATACCAGGACTTTTCCATCCATGCTGCGTGTAAGGCTTTCTGAGCTGTAGTGTTACTTGAACCGGACCATGTTTGCTGTTTCTCCAGGCTGGACGAAGCTGTGGACAGAATCAAGTGAACCGTGTGTGTGATAGTAATTTGCAGTGGGGGGGGGGGGGGGGGTTGTGGAAGCGTTTTGTCTTCCGCATGTTTTGTACATTTGTTATCGTTGTCCCGCTCATGAGACACGGGGGTGTTGGGATGGTTGTTTACGTAGACGTTTCAATGCAAATTCTTCAATAAACTTTTGGAGAAATACTTTATGTGGCATTTGTGTGTGTTTGTCTTTTTTTCTTTTATTATCGTCGTTGATTCATACCATCTAAAATCATCTAAAATCGATTACTGTTATTTTACTTCTACGTTATTTATACTCTTAAAATATTCCATAGTAATTCTATTATATATATATATATATATATTGTTACTTCCTTTAGAGATGTCATTTTCCACATTTTTATTTTTACACCTTTTTTTCTAAACTCTAATTATATAAACTATAAATCTTTAAATAAGGAAATATACTATTTTGATTGAGACTTTTCGCACCCAATTAAAGGGGATTGTAAAACTGCAGAGACACAAAATCAGAAGCAATGACGTCATGTCGCGGCTGTAATTCCCAATGCGGACCGCCAGGTGGCACAGAGAAGGTTTAGAAACCACGAGAAGCCGTAACCGCCCGCCCCCTTCAGCACATGCTTCCCATTGGTTGCATTTGTCCGGACTTTAAAATAAACTGACCAATAAGAAGGCTTTAAGGGTGTTTCTGTGTCCCTGAGTTGCTGGGCAGAGCGGACATATAACGTCTGCACACAGAAAGGCTGCGTTAGGCTTCGGAAAGCGAAACGCTGAGAGAGGTAATGTTTTATTTTTTAAGCAGAATTCGGCCCATATTTTGCTTTTAGATGCATCGAGTGCGGTTTATGCACCGTATGATCACGCGCTTGTTTAGAAAAGAACCGAATCGACTGTTAAATGGAGCTGACGCAGGTTTGTTTGGGGTTGTGCTCCACATCCCAGCATGATCCCTAGCTAGGGGAACTCCTTAGGTCGCTCACGTAATGACGTTCACTTTGTTCCTAGTGCCCTAGTGTTAGAGTGCGACTCGGATTAGACGCAGGCCTCTTACTGCTCGTGTAAACACAACAACAAGCGAATCGGTTGCAGCAGCAGCGTGAAGCGTCCTTGTAGATTTTATACCACTGAATTGTTTTGTAAATTAAAATAAGATGAAATGATTTAAATGAAGTGATGCGTGTGTGTATCGTGAGAAGAGACGTGGGCACGTTGGGGCACGTAAAAAGCTCGAACGCAGACAAATGACTGAAGTTTTAATTCCCACTTTAGGTTTTTGTAAAGTGAGCTGTTTGTTGCCTGCACCGTGTATTTGACATGATGGCAGCCGATTGTGAGACCTGGCTGAACACCAATCCCGTGGGTAAGTGTGGCTTTAATACCCAACTTATTGGGCTCGTTGTGCCCTAATCTAGTGCCCTAGATAGGAAGTGAACGTGCGCGTGACCGTGCGCGTGTAGTGCACTTCATGGGCAACGGACGCTGTGTTTAGTTTGAGTATGTTTGTGCGGCTTTTAGACGTGAAAACAACGTTTTAACTTCGTGTCTGAATTGAAATTAAAGTAAAAGGTGTTGGAGTGTAAAAAATTGTACAAATAAATGTTCTGGGAATCAATTAACGTTTTATTCACTTACACGTGATTTTATATTTACGGAAATATTCAGTTTGGTCTCATTTCTGTACCGGAAACACAAGTAAATCTGATAACAGCGATAACACACACACTATACACACACTATATACAGTTCATACACACACACTATATATATATATACACACATGCACTATATACACATACACACTAAACATACACTATATACAGTACATACATACACTATACACACACTATATAAAGTACATACACACACACACACACTATATACAGTACATACACACTATATATATATATACACTATATACACACACATGCGCACACACCCCATACACGTGCCACACCCTCCCCATACACACACACACACACGCATGCATGCATACATGCACATACACCACATATATACACACCATACACATAGCTACACAGACACACACATTTCGGGTCAGACGCTTCAACATAGATATGAACTAGAGCCATAAGACTTATCACATTAATACTGAAGTAATAATCAGTTGTACACGAGCTTTACACTTTTGTAAACTTTGCATTTAAACACACAGTAAATATAGAAAGGTGAGTGACACGTGGTGTGGCTTGAGTGGGTGTGCAGTGACGTAACCGTGGGAGGAGCTACTGTGTCTGTGTAACGTGTATGATAAATAAGATGTCCAACCGAAAGGGTTTGGTGTGTCTCTGTGCAGAATCGGAAGAACTGAGCGACTCGTATCAGTCGGGGAACGAGGAGCGCGGACTCGTCTCTGGAGCCAACGATGAAATCAGCGGAAACTGGGTTCCTGCACCAACCGGGACGGTGCACGAGGCTCGGCTGAAGGCCAAGGCCAAGCGGCGCCTACGCAAGAACTCGTCCAGAGACTCGGGCCGGGGAGATTCGCTGAGCGAGAACGGAGACGCCTCTCGCTCCGCTGCACCCCCCTCCAGCCCCAAAGGCAAAGTGCTGGACCGCAGGTCACGCCTGGGCAAAGGGAGGGGCCTGCCAAAGAAAGGTGTGAGAAACCTTCCTCCTCATGGCTCATCATGTTTAGGCACAGTCTGTACTGAACACAGATAAGTCTTATCAGTGTTATATTACGGCGTCATACGTGATGAACGAGAAAACGACAGATGCTGATTCCGTTTTATTTGATCAGCTTTCGAACTCTCGCCCTCGCTGTATGTCAGATAAAGGTGTAGCGTGGCATAAGAAGGTGAGGTTTGTGCTCTGTGTGAGTCCTCCCTGTCCTCGGTGTGTGCACACGGGCTTCGTTTCCTTTTCACTACCGTGTTTCGTGTCTCTTGTTTTGTGTACCTTCAAGGCTAAAACGTGACCAATCTGATATGGAGTACGACGTGACGTCAGCCGATTTAATTCTGACCATTTACTGTCGAGTCAGGATAAATATTCCTCTAAAGGTTTTGTTCTTTATTTGGGTTCTTAATGAGAATAAGTGCTGAAGTTATGAGGTGGAAGTTTGTACAATAACTGCGTATTGATTTAGTTACCTAAGAGTGTCGAGGTCTCTTTCTCTCTCTCTCTCTCTCTCTCTCTCGGCTAGAGACCACATTGACTCCTACGTTGCGATTAAATTAATCTTTGGCTGTGACGAGAAACAGTGATGTATCCTTGTTGCTAAGGCGTTTAAGCCGCCTGTAGCCGCACCAGTAGCTGATTTTCCTGAATGTTTACACACACACACACCCTGAAGATGCCTGAGCTTGTCCGACGCCTCCGCGTCGCAGTTACGAGGCCCGTTCTGTGGCTCGAGTTTGTAGCCAGCAGACTCGTAAGAGCCGAATTAATGTTGTTTTTCCGACATTTCTAAAACCCTGTGATTTGCACTTCTTCGTCCCTCTGTACTGAGCCTTCAGTAAGAATGTGCTTCAGCTATATATAAAGACCTGCCGTTTCTGTGCGTGTCTGCTGAGCCAGAACCGGTGCACAGCCACAAATAGCAAGTGTGTCGCAAGCTGCAGTCACTTCCTTATCTGCGTTCTGCAGCTGAAGTTGATGTGTCTGTGTGTACGTTGGAGACTGTTACAGGGACCTGGCTGCACATTTACATCACTAACGAACACAACTTAAGCGCAGGAGGACGTCCTCGCGATCTCAGCAGCGTTTAGGTCGGAGTAAATCCTGAAGAACGGGCGACTTGAAGGGTTTTAGGAAGTGAAGATGTTTTCGGGAAGTGTTTAGACGGAACATTCCGGTTTGTTCACTACAAACGCTCGGATGTCTGTGTTAGAGCTGCTCTGTTGCGGTGAACGTCAGGGTGTAAGTAGTCCCTCAGAGCGCTGCCGAGGCTCCAGGCATTTTAGACAGGAGCGAACGCTGTAGCGCGAGACACCAGAGGGTCGATTCGGAGATAAGCGCGACTCCGTTAGAGAAGGAGATTAACACCCGGCGTTGTGTACAGACTCTGGCTGCTGCTGGAGATAAAACTAGAAGCAGAATGTGGAGGGTGAAGCTGCGGCATCGATTATACTGAATATCTGATGGAGGTGTAGGAGGGACTGTGGAGGATGGAGTAATCTATGCTTCAAATCCTCTCTCTCGCTCACTTTCTCTCTCTCTCTCTCTCTCTGTCCCTCTCTTTCTCTTGCTCTCTCTCTCTCTCTCTCTCTCTCTCTCTCTCCCTCCCGCTTGCATAACAGGGTCAGCCAATAAGGCAATGTGTTGTGTAATTCTGTCCAGTGGGAAGAGTAGAAAAAAAAAGTTGTGTATCTCTCTCACACACACACACACACACACACACACACACACACGCTTTCAAACTGTGTGTACTGGCTGAAGTGATTTAGGTGTTTCACATATTACACAAATTCAGTTTTAATCTGAACTCACTGCTTGAATAAACAACTGAGACGTGTGTGTGTGTGTGTGTGTGTGTGGGAGAGAGAGAGCGGAAGACGCCTTGTTTTGATCTCTTTCTGTATTCATGCAAATATGCTTTGTGTGTGTGTGTACTTAAGGCCAGCAGGTACAGTGTTTTGTGGTTGGTGTATGCGTGGGCCTTCACACACACTCATGTTTTCTCTGTAGGAGAAAGTGTGTGTGTGTGCACGCGCGCGTTCGTGCAGCATGAACAGCAGAGGCAGGAACAGCATGTGCAGAGTGCAGCGATATATTTCTGCTGCAGTAGATTCTGACGTGTGTGTGTGTGTGTGTTTAGGTGGTGCTGGTGGTAAAGGTGTTTGGGGAACACCAGGAGAGGTGTACGATGAAGAGCAGGTCGACGTCCGGGACCCCAATTACGACGAAGATCAGGTAGCGGGTTTGTCCCATCTCAGGGGTGGTCCAGCCTGATGTCAGTCTGAAACTCACACACACACACACACAACAGACGTGACACTGAAGCAGCGTTTTACTGCTTTACCTAAACCTTTTAGCTAATGGAAATAAAACGACAAACACGAATAATTAAGGAATAGAACACAACCGAGAGGACGCGTAGTTGCGGTTGCCGTCCAGAAGACCTCTTAATTTCTGCAGCATCACGTGCTGAAGTGTTTTATGTCCCTGATACCGCAGCGACGGGCCACTGGTCACATCGGCCACTCTTTACTTACTAAAGTCTGAAGGGGTGAAACGTATCCAGCTTTACTGACTGTTTAAGTTCAAGCGAATGATGTCGTGTATAATGTCTAGCGGTGTAGCTTAAGCCAAGCACCAAGCAGCCAAGTTACCAAAGTAACCTTTAGTCCAGTGTAGGTAAAGAAACTCGTCTTTCTGCTCGAGTCAGGCTTCATCTACTATTCTTTAGGTGTGACGGAGTGTGTGTGTGTGTGTTTTATATATTTATATACACACCTGTGTGTCTCGTACAGGAGAACTGTGTGTACGAGACGGTGGTTCCGCCTCTGGACGACGACAACTTCACTCAGACCGTCACGCCCATTGTCCAGGAGTACTTTGAGCACGGAGACACCAACGAAGTAGCGGTACGGGAAAAAGGGAGCGCTTATTTCTGCAAACGTCGAAGTTGCCTCATCTTTAAGCTGTTAGAAAATAAATAAATAAAAAAATCCTTTGCTTAAGCAGTTGGCTGCGTAATCCTGCACTTACTTCTGAATGTAAGCCTGGGCGACCAGTCAACCGTCTGTCCGTCTCCTGTACCTTCAAGCGTTTATACTGCACTTATGAGCTCGGGGGGTAGATTTATTTGTTTTTGTTTGTACCCCAACGAAAGAGATAAAACTGGATGTTTTTAAATGTCGTACATTTCATATCAGCGCTTTATCTTTTCCTGCTTGGGCAAAAAAAATACTAGTTTTACATGAAATGAAGCCTAAATCTATATCCTGCCTGCTGTAAGTGTTACTTTGTGGCTCGAGGTCGTGTGGCTCACACACACGCACACACTCTTTCTCTCTCGCTCTCCTTATGTAGGAGTTACTGGGGGAGTTGAATCTCGGCTCCTTGTGCAGCGAAGTCCCGTTCCTGGCCGTGTCGCTGGCGTTGGAGGCGAAGGCAAGTCAGAGAGAGCTCACGTCCTTCCTGCTGTCGCGTCTGTGCGGCCGAGTCCTCAGCCGTTCTGACATCGAAGCCTCCTTCCACAAGCTGCTGAAAGAGCTGCCCGAGCTGGTGCTGGACACCCCTACAGCACCGCAGGTCCGTATTCAGCCACGACACGCACACATCATAGCTACGCACCACCTTCATGTAAACTGCACCACGTGTACACACTCCATCTCAATGCAGACGGAGACATTGTCACTGTGTCCACTGTAACGTCGTCACAGATCACACCGCTGTTAGTGTCACATCGAGTCAGATCTCGTGCACGAGTCACATGACCGTGTATCATCCTGTCTGACGGTTTCTGTTCTGCTTTACGGGACCGGACCTTTACAGTAGTAAACATTTTCTTTCCCCTCCCACTTCAGACCAGATCAGATGAAGCTCACAGCTTCGCCTCCTGTTGCGTTTTTAAGAACGTTCTAAATAACCAACACCTGATGGATACCGAACATCGGATTTTGTGGATTTATTGTTGGGTGGAGCTTTGCACGAGTTCCAGATGTTGGACACAGAATATTTTGAACACTTTCTTAGCCTCTGAAATGAGCCTCATTAAAATGTTCCTCTACCTGTGTCACTTTTTTGTCGTGGTCTCTCTTCTCCTCGCGCCCCCCCCCCCCCCCAACATTTTGTTTTAAGGCTCATTCTCTAATTAATATTTGTTTTCTGTCTTCTTGCAGCTGGTTGGTCAGTTCATTGCCAGAGCTGTAGCAGATCAGATTCTCTCCAAGAGCTACATTGACGGCTACAAAGGGAGAGTGGACTGCGAGCATGCCAGGTTCGTGTTCGTCCTGCACGCGGCCGCCGCTCACGCTTTCAGTAATAAACTAAACTCCAGCGCAGACGGTTCAGCTGTAACGTACAAATTCCCCTCAGCAACTCGCTTGTGTAGCAAACACATCCAGATTAGTGTTTATAGACCCGATTTTAGAACACGGTGCGACGACAACCGCGGTTTCTTCTCTTTAACAGACTTGTTCTTCGGCTTTGTTTCTACTGGATGAGAAGAGCTGTGCACTACACACACTACACACACACAGTATTTTCAACAATCGGATCTCGACCCCTACGACCTTTTGATCCCGAAACGAGAAACAGAGGGAAAGACAAACTAACCTTGATTTAAACGGTCACCTTTTTATTTATTTACTTACTTACTTACTTACTTACTTACTTACTTACTTTCTATTTACTTATTTGGTTGTTGGTTATTTTACACATCACTAATTAATAGCTAATATTTTGCAGTGTTTGTTGCACCAAGTAAAAACGTTTTCCCCCAAATTATCCCCTGTAACAGACGACGCCGCGCGACATTAAAGCGTCCGTCTGTCGTCTCGTTTAAGCTCTAAACAGGATTTAGGATTTGGTCTGTTTACTCTTCAAGCAGCAAGCTTTCAGTCCAGACTCTGGTGGTAAAGCAGCTTCTGCACTTGTTTGTCCACCGTGTAAATGACGGGGGGGAGCAGGAAATCCAATTTAGAATGGCTTTTTTTATTTTTATTTTTTTATGAGGTCAGAAATGTGCAACAGAGTTGAACAAACATGGAGGCAGATGACTAACATGCTGTGGTGTGTTCAGAATCCACAGCTCTGTGCGCTACGTTGATGATAACTAAACCAGTTAACGGAAACCTCGCTGTGTTTAATCGTTATATATTTACACATTTAAATACCTAAACTTGCCCCTTGGATTGTTTGCTGCTTTAATATGTAGGTCACATGGTACATTTGCCTTTGTTATTAAACAAAAAGCTTTACTGTTTTAATAAATCTGTTTAGTTCACCGACTGAATACTGGTGTTTGTTAGCGTTACACGTGTGATTGACTGCTGCGTGTTCTGACCAACAGGGCCGCACTGGACCGCGCCGCCGTACTGCTGAAGATGAACAAGGAGTCAGGACTCAAGATCGACAACCTCTGGGGCTCGGGGGGAGGCCAGAGACCTGTCAATCAACTCATCAAAGAGGTCAGGTCCTGACCTGACCTTTTATCCAATAAAATTTCACGTCGATGATCATTGGTTGTGGAGTTTGTACCGTAGAGCAGAACGAGCTCTGACTGTACGGTGTGTGTGTGTGTGTGTGTGTTGCTCCTGCTCAGGTGAACCTGCTGCTGAAGGAGTACGTGCTGTCGGGAGACACGGCCGAGGCCGAGCGCTGTTTAAGGGAGCTTGAGGTACCGCACTTCCATCACGAGTTTGTCTATGAGGTAAGTCGTCATGTATTTATCTGTGGCGGTGGTACAGAAACACACACACACACACACACACACACACACACACACCCCCCCCGGATGATTCCAGCCAGATTCTTTTGTACCCTGAAGGCCGTCACCAGAAAAAAGGGACTTGGCTAAATTCATCGTTAGCTGTTCATGCTATAAATAAACCCACTCGCTCCGTCTCATCCTCTCGTAGGCAATAGTGATGGTTTTGGAATCCAAAGGAGACACGGCCCTCCAAGCGATCCTGAAGCTGCTCAAATCTCTCTTCGACTCCACCGTCATCACCCTGGACCAAATGAGACGGGTACGACGCCCCCGGCGGTCACGGTCGTGTTCTCCCGCAGCTGCCTACTAAAGAGCACGAGCAGAACCGTCTTCTCCACAGGAGACGCTTTTTATTTATTCCTGTAGCCTTATCTCACTGTGACCATTCCTGTTTTTTTTTTTTTTTTACCCCAACAGGGTTATGAGAGGGTCTATATGGATATAGCAGACATCAACATCGACGTACCGTGCGCTTACGCCGTACTGGAGCACTTTGTGGACAAGAGTTTTGGGGTCGGAGTCATCGACAAGAAACTCCGTGACCTGTGTCCATGTCGGTAAGTATGCAGTGACTGGAAGAAGCTGAGTGCTTAAGAAGCTCGTATTGCTTAAGCCAACTAAACGAGTAGCCCAGGTCATTCCCGCGACGATAACCGGTTGTTAATTAGAGCAGCTTCCTCTTCACTATTCACTTCATGCGGTCGGTATTGGAAAACTTTGCCGTCGGCGTTCTGTATAAACTGAAATGGAGCAGTCGAACATTGTACAGAAACTCTCCCATTCGTCCTGTACGGTACGCTAACGCACTGATTTTACTTCTTCCCCAGAGGAAGGAAGAGGTTCGTCAGCGAAGGAGACGGCGGACTCCTCAAACCCGACACCTACTGAGTCTGCCGCGTCCGCCGCGTCGGAGGAAAAGTAGCGCCGCAGCGAGAGAAAAGAACAGAGAAGCGTTGCCCAAGAACCATTTGCCCCAGAAATGTTAAAACCGCACACGTGTGCGTATAAAACAGGTTTAGGTTTATATCTCCTCCTGACAAGAGCTTAGAGCTTACGCAATGGAACACGGCTAACGGAAGAACGCATTTCTCTCCATTTCTCTCTGTCTTTCTCTCTCTCTCTCTCTCTCTCTCTCTCTCTCTCACTCGCACACACACACACACGCTAAAATCCTGAACAAGTGCCACACTTTTAAATGAGTCATTCCAGGTTTTGTATTTCTGGGTTCACTGCCACTCAGCAAATTTCCCTGAAGATCCAGTTAGCAGGAGAATTTTGAGCCAGTTGTCTTCATTTACCCAAACTGTGTAATCTGTTTGTTCTGGAAGTTCTGATTGTCTTTACTTAGCGGTGGCAATGGAGTTGATTTTGGTTTGTGTTCAGGAGGCCTTTTGTTGTCATCTGTTTCTCCCCCCCCCCCCCCCCCCCCCATTTTTCTTTTTCAATCTGCCTCAACTATTCCTTGTGTGTCTTTTGTTTCCCTGCTCGGTCAAACAAAGACTCTGATACAGGACGCACCCGATGCCAAACTGGCAATTCAGAGAAATGTGAACAAATCTGATTATTTCACACACACGGTGTCAAAGCGTTATTTTTCTATGTTCCGAACACCGACGTGGGCGTATTTACCAAATGTCCTCGCTCTTTGTTGAAAATGGTTACCAAATAAACTTAAGCTTAAAGTAACAATCCGTGTTTGTGTCGATTTATTAAGACTCTGTTGACCTGTTGAGTTTTAGTTCCCGGAAGGTTACGAGTTCAAATCCCGGGAATGCTCAAGACCAGCGTGTGTGTGTGTGTTTCAAAGACAAACTATTTTGACTCCTTTTTGTTTTTGAGTTCTGTAGATGGATAACTGAAGCTCTTTTTACTGTTTGACTTAAGATGAGAAGTATGACATCAGGTCATAAAACAAGCATTCGAGCTATATTGAAAAATAAAAAAGGTTTCAAGAATGTTTATTACCGACACTTGTGTTTATCAGTACGAGTAAAGCGAGCACTCGTTTTGATCTGAATGAAAAAAGAAACGAGACGTTTATTGACTGAACAGTTTATTGCTCTGTAAAGGAATCGGCTAATTACGGTCTGGGACACGAGAGCCACTCAGCCTACAGGGGAGCACTTTGTGTACTGCATTATATACTTAAAGGTGGGGTCTCCGATTTTTGAGAAATGCTTCAGAAAACTGTCAGGCCGAATAATAAACAAAAATCAAAACGAACGTGTAGCCAATAGGCAGAAAGGGGCATGTCTTGTCATTATGGGCGGAGAGAGTGTTCAGTGCGCATGTGTGACATTAGCAGAAAGCGGTTTTAACATCGACATGGAGGATAAAAACAAAGAAAGAGAAGAAAGGCTTACGATAAGGACAAGAAGTAGGACGTGTTAATATAGGATCAGCTTTCCAGCGCTGGAGAGAACTGAAGGAGCAGGAAGTTGGCCACATATTCACAGGTTGGAGTTTCCTGAGTCAATAACTCCTGAGCTAAACGCTGTTACTACACAAATAACACCTCTTTTCTATCGTAGTAATGTAGAGAGGCAGCTACAACCGTGTTTTGTGTAGTAACAGCGTTTAGCTCAGGAGTTATTGACTTGGGGAAACTCCAATCTGTGAGTATGTGGCCGACTTTACTTAAGACGCCGAGGCGCTTTTTTCCTTCTCGATAGGTGAGTAACGTTGGTTTTGCTTTGTTACACAGAACTAATATATGCCTTTGTCCTTTACATGATTATGCTTGTGTGTCATTTTTGCTTGTTTGTTTATCTACAATCGTATTGTTCTTCCCTTCAGCTATGAGACACATTTCTTTCCATTAGTTGCCTGGGTTACGTATGTGTGGGCGGCGCTATCGATACAGGGGTGGGACCTATTTGGGTTAGGGGTGTGTTTGTTTTGGTGATTTCAAATGTCAACATTGGCTTTCAAAAATCGGAGACCCTGCCTTTATTGTTCACACCGATAAAGGTTTTGTTCTATCTGTGGAAGGCAGGGCACGTGTTGAACACATGAGCATCGGGAATCTGTGCCCTAGTGGCTCCTCTGTGAAGCTCACAAAACTCTATAAAAGAGTAAAGAGCTCCGAGATGAAGTCCGATTCACTGGATTGTTTTCCTTTTTCTTGGTTTTATTTAGCAGCTTGAATGTGGTGTTTTGTTTTTTTTTACACCTTTTAATAGAAAACGCCCAGATTTGACAGTTTGTGCTGATCAGCATTAGAATGAGCTGTTTTGTATAAAATTTCAGGAACATTTTTATTTACATTATATATTTGAGAATACAAGGATAACAATACAGAATTTTCATAAATACAGTAGGTGATTTCTTGTGTAAATAAGTGTGTGTCTGTCGGGGGGACGTTATAGTGTGTGTGTTTAAGTTCAGTCATCAATGCTACACGAGGACAAATCGGTTCCTGGTGCTGAAGGCCTACTGTGCGCGCTCCCGCTGCTCCCCATCTGCCGCTTCCTGCCGCCTGACGAGCTCCTGTGCCTCCTGCTGCATCTTCTCCAGCTTCTCCAGAGTCACCGACTTCAGAGGCAGCAGCTTGGGTTTGCAGAGGATCAGCACCGGGACGTCCTCCATCGCCAGCTGACCTACAGGCAAACACAGTAATTCACGGTATACACTTTCCGAATATTGTGCGTTATAGCCGGACTACTAGCCTAGTGTGGGAACATGACTCCTGTGTCAGGAGTGTAGATTTTAGATGTATTTCATATGGATGAGTACTTTAGGTGACGTGAGAATGAGGGATTATAAAGACATCATTATAGTAGGAGGTGAAATAAAAACATTGGCTTACCTTGTTTAGGCAAAACCTCTCTGAACACTGACTTGACTTCAGGCATTGTGAATCTTCTCTATAAACCCTGTGGTCAAAGAAAGCAGCAGGTTTTATTTTAGTGGTTGTCTGTGGTACAGTGTGTCACCTCAGGGGTAGAAAAGCTCGTCTGTATTTCACACTCTGTATATCGTGTACTCGCGCGCTCTCTCTCTCTCGGTATATCGTGTACTCTCGGTACCGACACGGCGACATCGCGCTGCTGGAGAAATAAACGATTTATCACGCGACACTAAACGACCTGGGACTTTTACAAGGTTTAACCTTTTATTTTTACTTTAAATCTGAAGTAAAATGGCGTTAATATCAACTGCAGGTATCGACACTCTGATCGCTATCTGTTATTTAGTGGATAAGCCGTACCGTTATTAGCTTATTAATATTGTTCTTGTTGTTGACTATGTAAAATCCGTAAACCTCCATGGCGAATGAAACAGACAGTTTGTAAGATTACCTGCTGGATCAGTTTCTTCCCCGAATCCCAAATCTTCGTCTCTCTTTACTGAGGAGCAGCGACACGGACCCCGGTCTCGGTTGTTATGGCGCCGAGCCGCGTTTCCTCTCCGGTGTGTTCTGAAAACGAATCGCGCTTAGGTGCTGCCACCTGGTGTACATTGTGGCATGTTTGCAAGCGGAAAAAACCTCATTAGTCTGTCTGAGTCCTCATGTAGTGACAGGACAGCATGTATTGATCTGTCCACCTCAACACAGTCCATCTCTCTCTCTCTCTCTCTATCTGCATCTCTGTCTCTCTCTCTCTATATCTGCATCTGTGTGTGTGTCCTCTCCCTCTCCCTTCCCCATGTTTGGTTGTTCCCCATGTTGCTTTCCTCCCAGCAGCACAGGCAGCTTCTCTACGTTACTCCAGCCCTGAAACCCAGAGATGATGTCCCCCGATGACTTTATATTTGTTGCATTGTGTTTGGAGATGCAGCTCTGTCTCTAAAGCTCTGAGGTCACAGTGTGAGCACATTCTGTCCTCTCTACAGCCCAAGGTCTGTTTGTATCAGACCTGCTCTTCTGCCAGCCAGTGTGTTCACTCAATCTGTATTTACTCAGAGTCTTCATCAGTGTCGGGTCGGTCACTGTGGCTTGTCCATAGGTTTGAGTTTTGTTTGATATTTGGTCAGTTCTGTCAAATAAATGATGTATTTCTCTTTCTCAGAGGAGGCTCCTTCCACACTTAGTTCTGTAGTTCAGGGCTTTGTAACAACAGAAGGAGACAACTTTGTTTTTGTGCCAATTTTAATGGAGCATTTGATATTTGTGTACATTGATGTGAGCATCATAACATTTCCCCCAGTGAAACTTTGAATTAATTTTAAGGATATTCCCTTGTGACGCTCTTTGGAAGTCAACAAAACATGCAAAAATCTTTGTCACTTTTATGTATGCATTTGTCAATAAGGCTCTGTAGCATATAAATATGGTCAGACGCGAAGAACTTGAGAAAGGAATCCAATTTAACTTTTGCTTAAGATGCTGTGCTCAATCAGAAAGTCTATAATTCTGGCGTTTATGATGATGCAAAAAACTTTCCTCAGACTAATCTTCACACACCTGCCCCGATAGTTCTGGGGTTTAATTTATCTCCATTTTTAAATATGGGCTAATGTCTCCTTGATCCTGGATCTCAAGGCAGTGACCTACACACACAATCTGTGTGTTTAAAAATTAGTTTAAAATGCTGTCTGGTCCACAGGCTTTCCTATTTTTGCGACGGCGTCTCTTCCCGAGGAGGGATCGCCATGCTGTGTACCTGCGCCAGGTACAACTGTGGATTATGTGTTAATGGCAGTGGTAGGATCTAACAACATTACTTCGTCATGCAGCATGAACAAGACAGTGGTGATGCTTGCCCAAGACGAAACTCTAGATAATTGCTCGTTAAACGGAGATTTTGTTCTCGTTTCCCATCTTAAGTTACTCAACTACCAGAGTCGTTGTCTCTAATGTACTGCCTTCATTCATAACGATGGAATTGAACGTTTAATTATAATTGTCTAATTATTGGAGGGGATTTGAACTGCACCACTAATTTTACAGTTGACCATAATGGGAAGGAGCCTTACAACTTAACAATTGCAGTATTGGCAAAAAAAATATTTGTTTGATCTGATGGATGTAAGGAGAAGTGGGAACACAGACATTAAACTGTACTTAAGGTCTCTGAGAACAGGGTAAGTGGTGTGAGGCTGGATAGAATTTATTTCGGAAATGTGTGGAATAATAGAGTGATGAATTCTTTTATTTCACCCAATAGTCTATCTGCCTGTCACTTGGTTACATTAGATAGTTTGAGAGTTTAAACCTAAATTATTGTTGGCAAGTTAATGTTACATTATTACACGAGACAGTGTGTAAATGATAAAAAAAAATGTGACACACAAAACGTATCATTATTATTTCTTCTTGAACAACAAACGCCTAAACAAAAAAACAGCCATTTTAAAAAACGAAACACTTGAAATACATTCGGTGTCGGAACTGAACACAAATAAACACCAAATGTTGTACTAGGTATCAATAGATGATTCAGAATTGAGATATTTAACAGTGAATACTGAATAAGCTTGCAAAACCTTTATAGGAAAACAAAATGAATGAAGGACTGAATAAAAAACACTGAGTGAATAACTTATTAGAAAAGTAGGTATTACTAATGAATACTTAAAAGAATATGTAGCTAATGTGTGTGTGTGTGTGGTGAGTCTCACAGTGTAGAGTTTAACCCTAACTGTACCACAATGTTGAGATAAATTACGTGTAAGAAAATTAAATGTTAAGGAAATCTCGCGGTTATGTCGTTTATCGTTAGCACTTTACTTTATACTCTCGCGAGGGCTGGGCGTGAAACGTGCCGTGCGTGTGACGTCATCGCGCTCGCAGGGTGGAGGAGGGTGGGGCGGGGAGCCCGATAGAGGCGGGGCGGGGCTCGCGCTGCAGCGGCAGCGTTAGGGAAGGAGGAGGAAGCGGAGGATGGCGGAGCGACACCTCGGGAGGTAAAAAACACTTTAATATCTACACGACGCGCCTCAACGATGTCGAATAACGAAACGCGGCAAACGTTAACATGTCCCTGGAAAGCTGTTCCCGGTGACGCTGGCGGTCGACACGGCGCTCCGGAGCTGAGCAGCGGCTTTAAAACGCCCCTTTTGTTCAGCCCTGGAATGGCCGCTCGGTGTCCGTGTCTATACGTGTGTACAGCTCTCGGACGCGTCTGGTGACTCTCCTGTATCTGTTATTTACAGACGGGAGAAACAGCACGTGTCCCACCGTCTTACGTTTGTAATAGAGTCCAAACTCGGGCCACCGTTATGTTCGCTCGGCCGGGCGACTGGTTGCCTGCACCCCGCTTACACCTCACCAGCGGACCGCAGCCGCTCTCACGCGTCACCGCGGCTCGGCACGAGGCCTACGTTAGCGAGACGAACATTTCGTAGTTTAGCTTAACGTTAGAGAACGGGATCGTTTTTTATTCCAAACCAACTATAAAATGTCAGTCTTTATTTCAGCGAACTGGTCGATGACTAAAAAAGCGAGTGATTATTGACCAATTTCGGCTCATCGTGTACAACAAGCTAACGTTAGCTTAGCCCGCTAACGTGTGTTTAAACACCACGGCGAGCCGTATAACGCGCCGATTTGTTTAGGAAAAAATGTGTTATTTATCAGACAGCTGTTAAGTTTAATAGTTGTCTGTTGGCACCGGGAACGTGACGTTATAACGAGCCCTAGTCGCTGTCACCGCAGTTAGCCACCGGGACGCTGGTGTGTTTTTTTTCCTTCCTTAACACAATCGTATTTAGACAAATCCCGCCTCCCGTGCTATGATAGGCTCGTAGGATCCAGCCTCCTGTTATCGGATTGGACGAAAAGAAGTATTCACGCTCAGCTTGTCTAACAGACGTGGCGGCAAGCCAATCACGTTGGAGGCGGGTTTTGTCGGAATGCGGGTTTAAAAAAAAGACATAACAGCACGAAAGGTTAATGTTAATTAATATCGTTTAACCGGACGAGTGAAGGAAGAAAACGTATCTCTCTCTTTGTTTTGCAGCAGCGGTTGACGTTTGTTTTTGTCCTTTTTCCCTAATACGATGTGTGTTGTGAGGAGAAGGGAGAAGTCACAGCGACGTCTCTTCCTGATTCCTTTTCCAGAAAGTTCTGAACTGTTTTCACCCTTCCAGGATAAACAAATACAAACTTCTGTGTTCTTCAAAAAAAATCGTGGTTTCTGACACAGCCTTGTTTCCCAAACGGGAAAAAGTTATTTTTTGTTGGCTTGCTCTAAAACACCCGGGAGAACTTTTCGGCTTATTAGGAGTTTCTTCCCGAGGTTGAAATGGGCGTGTCAGAGCAGGAGGGTGTCCGAGAGCAGGGGTGTCTGTGAAGGAGGGTCCGGGAGCAGGGGTGTTGGAGAGCAGTCGGAGAGCAGTCAGAGAGTAAGGGTGTCTGAGAGCAGGGGT
Source organism: Tachysurus fulvidraco (assembly GCF_022655615.1). Lineage (NCBI taxonomy): Eukaryota > Metazoa > Chordata > Actinopteri > Siluriformes > Bagridae > Tachysurus > Tachysurus fulvidraco. The sequence goes on from NC_062518.1 coordinate 15,648,480, forward strand.
GTCCGACTTCTCTCCGACACCCCTGCTCTCCGACCCTCCTTCTCGGACACCCCTGCTCTCGGACACCCTCACTCTCTGACTGCTCTCCAACACCCTTGCTCTACGACACCCCTGCTCTCCGACCCTCCTTCTCGGAGAGGGAGGGTGTCCGAGAGCAGGGGTGTCCGAGAAAGAGGGTCGGAGAGTAGGGGTGTCGGAGAGCAGTCTGAAAGCAAGGGTGTCGGAGAGCAAGGGGGTGTCCGAGAGCAGGGGTGTCCGTGAAGGAGGGTCAGAGAGCAGGGGTGTCGGAGAGCAGTCGGATAGCATGGGTGTTGGAGAGCAGTTGGAGAGCAAGGGTGTCCGAGAGCAGGGGTGTCTGAGCAGGAGGGTCCGAGAATGGGGTGGGAGCGTAAATGGGCTGTAACCATGATTTGAACCCTGCTGTTGTATCTCTTAGGGCGCAGGAGTTGGATCACTGTGTTTCAGACCAGACAGAACCACTAAACCGTTACAGAATATTTATACACGATTTAACGTCTGCAGAAAATATTATTTCTTTACTCAACCACAAAATGGAGTAGAACATTAAAACGTAACCACAGCTTTGAGTGAGTAAGGTACGAACACTTCGTCGTATTTAATCCCTAAGTTAAGACCTGACGGACAGCGGGCTAAGAAGAAAGCTTTCAGAAGACCTTTGCTGAACTTCTAAACTCTCTGTAATCCTCTGGGTGTAAGTGGAAGGTCTAGTGCACGCTGTGGTGTGCCAAGAAAAAGGCGTGTGCGTAAAATCGTTCAACACCAAAAGATTTAACACTAAGTTCAGTCCTAATGTTATTACAGAAATATCTCCGTGATGATTGAGGGAGAGAAAGAGAGTCACTTTTGAGTCATAGGGAGAGTCTCCATGTATCAGCATCTCTCTCTCTCTCTCTCTCTCTCTCTCTCTCTGTATTTGTCTTTGTATCTTTCCCTGTACCTCTCTCTTTCTTCTTGTATGCCTCTCTATCTCTTTTTTCTTCTCTCTCTCTCTCTCGCTCTCTCTCTCTCTCTCTCTCTCTCTCTCTCTCTCACTCTCTCTCAGATCAATTCTGATTCAGATGAGCTCTATTGGCATGACAAATTGTACGTGCATCGCCTTATCATATTTAAAATGATAAGGAATGAAAGCACAATTATAAGATCAACAAACAAATAAATAAAGCAGCAAACAAATAGAAAGTAAAACAAAAGCTCAATCTATAGGCATAAGTGAGGTGTGGTTTGAGGAGTTTATTACCAATCGGTCGACTTATCCGTCCTGTTGTTGCAGGTATGGATGTACCAAGCTTCCATGGAAGTGCAGAGTCTCTTTTTTTTTTTCTCCCAGCAAATATTGGAGTTTTGTGCAGTTCTCCATTTTAATGAAAGCAGGACAAATCATTTCAAATTTGCTTCTGAATTTCCTGGTAGTTAAGAAGTAAGAAGTGAAGCTCTGTCTCTACCTCTCCTTGGCTACAGTACAGCTCTCCCTGGCCAGCCAGCTCTCTCTCTTTCAGAGCTCTGTCTGTATCTGCCTCTTTCTGTCTGTCTGTCTCTCTCTCTCTGAGCTCTGTCTGTGTCTGCCTCTTTCTGTCTGTCTCTCTCTCTCAGAGCTCTGTCTGTATCTGCCTCTCTCTCTCTCTCTCTCTCTCTCTCTCTCTCACACTCTCTCTCAGAGCTCTGTCTGTATCTGCCTGTCTGTCTGTGTCTCTCTCTCAGAGCTCTGTCTCTCTCTCTCTCTCTCTCTCTCTCTCTCTCTCTCTCTCTCTCTCTCTCTCTCTCTCAGCTCTGTCTGTATCTGCCTCTCTGTCTGTCTGTCTGTCTGTCTGTGTCTCTCTCTGAGCTCTGTCTGCTGTCTGTATCTGCCTGCCTCCCCCCCCTCTCTCCCTCTCTTTCTTTCTCTCAGAGCTCTGTCTTAATCTGCCCCCCCCCCCCCCCCCCCCAGCTCTGTCTGTATCTCTCTCTCTCTAGCCAGGCTGTGGTAACCGAGTCTGTACTCCATCATTGTGATCCTCAGCTTGTTGTGTAAGATTGTGCTCATGTATTCAGCTGTTGTGTATTCTCTGTCGAGCGCCAAATTAACATTGTAGTTTACTCTGTTTTTGTGTTCAGTCCAGTAAGTTAGATTGTCGGCCTGGATTCTGTGGACGAGGTGGTACGTGTCCTAAGGCAGGTTAGTGTTAGTTGGTTTAGTTGTGTTTGTCAGTGTATATTGTTTGTGGCACCTCAGGACCACCTGAATAAGGGGCTTTTTTCAATGTTCGCCTCATGGTTTTTAAGGGCTTTAAAATGTTTAGCGTCACAGTCGCTCGAGTTTAGTTGATTCTAAAATTTGATGGTTCTTTTCTCCATGTGGATGAATACAGTGTTGGTGTCATTCTGCCCCACATGTGTTGTTGGGTGTGTTCCTCTGTACCCTGAGAAAACTCCACATGCAGGGGTTTGATTGGGCTTTTGTCCCATTCGTCGAATCGCTGATTTAGGAGAGGGCCCCCAGACGTCTCTGCCATTCACTACAATACAGGTTTTATGAATAGATTTTTTTAATGGCATTGAAAGCCCTTCTTGCTTTCTCCATTTGCACTAAATTTCAGTCCAAGGTACGTGTAGTCGGTGACGCGATCAATTTCTGTCCTCCCAAGGGTGAAATTGTGTTTCTTTCCCTGACCTTCCGGTCATTTTTGAAAGGTTAGATCCGTTGTGGTGTTTAGGACCTGGGTCTGACGGAACCTATGCAGGACGGTGTCCTCCTTCTCCCACAAAACATACAAGAGTTTATTAGTCTTCAGGAATTAAAGTAGAATTTGCCTTATGTGGGGAAAATGCGAGTCTAATGGCTGTGTATTTGCTGCGCTCGGTGACAAAGTGCTGCTCGTCCTCTACCGCCGGTCTGTTCTCTCTGGACCGTCGGCCTGTCTCCACAGCCACACGGTGACTTTAACGGGAGGTTTCTTTATTGAGAACTTATGTTAATAAGCTATGGTGCCGATCTACAGTCCGCTTTAATTCTGTAGTAGTAAATTACTTTCTCTTCTTGTTCGATTTCATTTAGCCAATCGTGAATGTATTCATCTTGTGGTGTTTTTGCTGTTTGTTTTAATTTTGCCTGTCCAAGCCGGGCGGACCGGTTTAACTGGCGTTTCTCTGATAAATACACTAAAGGGTCTCTGTGAGTAAGGGCACAGTGGTGATAGTGATGTGGGGATGTGTCTTTGTGGCCTCCCAAGATGTTTTTGCAGGTCATCTGTGTATCTGTGAAGCAGGTCATCTGTGTATAGCAGACATTTAATTTCTCTGTCTCCTAGGGTCAGTCCAGAGAAGGATTATTCCTGAAGGGTTGTGGCCGGCTCATTTAACTTACATTGGGCTCGGGCTGAACTCCTGTGGAGCGAAAAAAAAAATACTGTTCTTTTGTCAGTGATTTTGACACAGTACATGTTCTGCTTATTACACGTTCTTTATCACGTTGTATGTCCTGCCTCCTATTCCACACCGAACGAGTTTTACGGAAAGCCCGGCGTGCCAAACCAAATCGAAGGCTTATTTATAATCTTCGAAGCAGCCAAATATTTTGTCTCTTTATATATTAAATATTTTTATTTTAATTTAATTACTTTATATTTTAATATTTTTTTTTTTTCTTTTTTCTCCGAATTTAATGCATGAAAACTTTTCTAATGTGTTCAGTGACCTGAGTGTTTGGGAGTTGAGTTTTCTACTGGGCAGGATTCCGTTCTTCGGATCTGAATGTGGTCGTGGATCGGCTCATTCGTTTAAGCTACCTGTATGACTGGAAAAGAGGGAGCTGTGGTAAGAAAGAGGGAACTGTGACCTCGCAATGAAATAGGCGATCTTGATTTGCCCTGTATGTGTTATGGCATAGTCCACAGCAACGCTGCCTTAAAAGGAGCACTAGGTAGAATGACCCAGAGATTTACCCTCTGTTTGCCGCCAACTATGTGTAAACCCGGGATTTTGTGGAGCTGTAGGGTTCGTTTTCCTTTTTTGTTTATCTAAACTTAAGTAAATGGTTTACCTAATAGATCAGCAAGTTGAAGCCTCTGAGGTCACAGAGGTCTGATCTTCCTCAGTCTGGGAAGCTGTCTGTCTTTCTCCACAATGTCTGGATACTGGCTACATAGCGACACTCTTTTTCTGCTCTCTCTCCTCCCGTCTCCCCGTATCAGTCTCTGTCAGTCACAGTATCTCTCTCTCTCTTTCTCTCTCCCTCTCTTTCTCTACCTGTATCTTTTTGCATGTATTTTCTTCTCGTTTTCTGTTACTTTATTTCTCCCTCTCTCTTTCCTCATGTCTGTCTCTTGTAGTCATGAGGTCAGTGTTTGTGTTTGGTGTTACAATTTGCTCGCTGTTCACACCGACTCTCAGAAAAGTCACTGCGTCTATACGTGCTATTATTCCTAATACAAATCTTATAAACGACTATGATCAACTTCTTGCTAATAACTAATTCAGGCCTATTTTAATAAAAAAGGAAAGGAATATCTTTGTGTGTCGTCTTTTATCAGACATGCAGGATGCAGAAAGACTCCGTTGACCTCTGTGCTTTGATCACCACACAATAGCCTGTCTCACAGATAACACCTCAGCTCTGTCCCACTCTTGTTTTTCTGTCTTTGAAATGCGTAACCTTGATTATAACGGCGTCACTAAATTGTATGGTCGTAGTCGCCACTTACCTGCAGAATGCACAAAATACACGCAAGGTCAGTATCCACGAATATGCCGTGTATTTACTTTATTTAAATGGCTACAAAGGTTTCCTGACCCGCAGTTGCTGTTTACGAGTGATTCTCTTGCATGGACCGTTGTCGACTTTTTTTTTTATTTTTTTATTTAAATCCGCTAACCAGCTGTCTGGTTTTATTTGAACTAATGAATGTTTTGTTTATTCTCTCTCCACAGCTTGGCAAGAAAACTCTGCTGATTATTTTTCCAGTTACGATCTGGCCGAGGAAGATTCTACAGTCAAGACTGGTGTGACGCTCCCAGCCTCCCTGTTCGCGCCCCTGCTCCATCGCACCCCTCTATTTCTCGTGGAGCGTTGATGGACGCTGGAGCCACCGGGCGTCGTCGACCGTCATCGAACAAACGTGCTCACGTGAGCACACGGGGATGTACGAACGCGACGAGGTACGCCGGCGATTTTGAAGCTTTCTGTCCGAGTCGAGAACGAGAGGAGAGAAGAAGGGGGAGAGATAAGAAGACAGAGGCCGGTCTCATGCTTTGTCGGGCCGAAGCGCTTTCACCATGAGCGGCTCTTTAGGCAAAGACAAAGACTGCAAAGAAAAGGAGGCCAAAGTGCTCACGGGCAAGGAGCGTGATAAGGAGCCCAAGGCGCCTGCCAGCCTTGGCAAGGAGGGCAAGGAGCCCAAAGCCAAAGGGAAAGATGCCAAAGATGGCAAGAAGGACGCGAGTAGTGCACCACCGGCCGTCGCGTTCTCCGTAGACAACACGATCAAGCGACCGAACCCGGCGACGGGTGCACGCAAGAAGTCCGGCAACGCCGAGGTTGCCAAGGAGCTGGCAAAATGTCGTGACGAGAATGCGACACGTCTCGACCTGTCCAAACGATCCATCCACCTGCTCCCGCCATCGGTCAAGGAGCTGACGCTGCTCACCGAGCTCTACCTTTACAGCAACAAGCTGCAGAGCCTCCCATCGGAGCTGGGCTGCCTATCAGGCCTGGTGACGCTGGCGCTGAGCGAGAACTCGCTCACGAGTCTGCCGGACTCTCTGGAAAACCTGAAGAGGCTGCGCATGCTCGACCTGCGGCACAACAAGCTGCGGGAGATCCCGCCCGTGGTGTACCGCCTCTCGTCTTTGGCCACCCTGTACCTGCGCTTCAACCGCATCACGGCCGTGGAGAAGGACATCCGCAACTTGAGCAAGCTCACCATGCTGAGCATCCGCGAGAACAAGATCAAACATCTGCCTGCCGAGATCGGTAAGACCACGTGTGTGTGGGTGTATGTATGCGCTCATGCTTGGCTCAGTATGTCCTGACTAGCTCTCTGCTACTTGGTGACCGAGCAAGTTAACTGGGAGTATGCCGTCTCCTAACCATGCGTGATCTTTCTATATACACAGGAGAGCTGTGCAACCTGATCACTCTGGACGTGGCCCACAATCAGCTGGAGCATCTTCCCAAAGAGATCGGCAACTGCACGCAGATCACTAACTTGGACCTTCAGCACAACGAGCTTCTGGATCTTCCCGAGACGATCGGTAACCATGCAAACACTCTTTTGCTCTCCTGACCGTATTCCGAATTGAACTAGCAGCGTCGTCGTGACCGTGTTCTGGAATGTTGTCTCGAAAGCTTAACGCACACTTAGAATGTACAAATGCTATGTATGTCGGTACGGTATGTACGTGAAAAGGGAAACGTCGAAACTCCTTTCGTGTGCTAGTCCTAGTAGGGTGATGTGTTCTGAGACGCTGACCAAAAGCGTCCCTGACCTTTTCCCAGTAGGAATCCGGCTACAATCTGTTGTGTGTGCTTAGCCTTTTGCAGACCCCAGGCTCCGTCCACGTTGACGGTTTTTCCCCGGCCGGTCCGACGGGAGATTTTCACTCTAAAGTTACGTCTGTGGGTTATGACGCCGATCCGCATTCCGATCATTCTCCATCCATTTAGTATTTATCTGCGGATGTGTTTTTCCCACATTTGAAAATCATTTCCTTTGTTTGCCGTTTGATTGTCTGCCTAATTCGCTGTTTTTAATTTTCATACAGAAGTCAGCTGTATTTTATGCTCTTCCTGCCCACCATAACGCTTGTCGCTGCTGCTGCTGCCTTCTGTCACAGGCAATCTGTCGAGTATCAACCGCCTCGGTCTGCGGTACAACAGGCTGTCTGCGGTCCCCCGATCGTTAGCCAAGTGCCGGGAGCTGGAAGAGTTAAACCTCGAGAACAACAACATCTCCGTGCTGCCCGAGGTAAGAACCGGATGTATTTCTCGGGTATCTTTAAGCTCCCCGGTCTCCGTGCCCAGAAAAAACAAAATCTAGACTCACGATGATTGTTACAGAAGTTACATGTAGTAATGAGTAAGGAAATGTGAAGAACGAAAAAAAAAATGTTAGTGATTTAAAAAACAAAATTAGCTTTTGTGACGAAAAAATTAAAACCGGTTCACAGTGTCTCTTTCATTCCTCATACCTATGGATGAAAATGGAGAAAATCTCAGAATCTGTGGGCTTGAATAATGTAATTTATTACATATTATGTAGAAGTCGGGTACAACTGCTTTTGTATATCCACACACTGAAAGACAGACACAATAATGAACAGAATATACACTCAATCCCATAGATATTTCAATTAAAAAGCTTCAGTACACACACAAGGCCTTGTTTGTCAGGTATAATAATCCTAAATAAGCTACGTTTGTCATAATATAGTTTATATACACACACATACACAAAGTTCACGCAACAGAGATTACATATGAAATAATACTGTACGTGTTTGATTTTTCACATACGAGGCTCAGGTGCACGTCGTGATATACTATCGTGTTCGATTACAGATGTTTAAATTTAACGTTCAAATACGAGGCTTTTGTTTTGACGCTTTTCGAGAGAGAGGAAAAACCCATTGTTCCGTCCTTGTCACAGGGTCTGCTGTCTAGCCTGGTGAACCTGACGAGTCTGACGTTGGCGCGCAACTGTTTTCAGTCCTATCCCGTGGGAGGACCGTCGCAGTTCTCCACCATTTACTCGCTCAACATGGAGCACAACCGTGTCAACAAGATCCCCTTCGGCATATTCTCACGAGCCAAGGTTCTCGGCAAGCTCAACATGAAGGTGAGCCTACATGCCGTTCTTGTTTTGTCCGTCAGGAGTTTGGGGGAAGAAAAAATAACCCTGTTCCTTTGTAATCATGTTTCCCACCCACAGGACAACCAGTTGACCTCGCTGCCGTTGGACTTCGGGACATGGACCGGCATGGTGGAGCTCAACCTGGCCACCAACCAGCTGACCAAGATCCCGGAGGATGTTTGCGGGCTCGCTTCCCTCGAGGTGAGCGTTGGCATACTCTGTAGCTCATCGGCGTGGTCTCCTCCTTCGTTTTTCTAACGTTCCATTCCACTCAGGTCCTCGTCTTGTCCAACAACCTGCTGAAGAAGTTACCTCACGGGATCGGCAACCTGCGGAAGATGCGTGAGCTCGACCTGGAAGAGAACAAGCTAGAGTCTCTGCCCAACGAGATCGCGTACCTGAAAGACCTGCAGGTATGCAGAGATGGGAAACATGAATTGTTGTGAAACATAATTAGCGATTAAAGTTGTCAAACATTAAACATTACCTGATTGTGTTCTCCATAGAAACTGGTCCTGACCAACAACCAGCTCACCACTCTACCCAGAGGGATAGGACATCTGACCAACCTGACTCATCTGGGACTGGGAGAGAACCTCTTGCAGCACCTGCCTGAAGAGATCGGTATGTTAGGTGTACGCTCGTGTACGTAAAACCATATCGTACGACACAGATCTGACCCCTTGCCTCTCCCCACTCTGTCCCTCAGGCACCCTGGAGAACCTGGAGGAACTGTACCTGAACGATAACCCCAACCTGCACGGGCTGCCTTTCGAGCTGGCGCTGTGCAGCAAGCTGTCCATCATGAGCATCGAGAACTGCCCACTCGGCCAGCTCCCACCGCAGATCGTCGCCGGCGGCCCGTCCTTCATCATCCAGTTCCTCAAGATGCAGGGCCCTTACCGTGCCATGGTCTGACCGCCAGAACTCGCCCCGGGACCTACGACTGTAAAAAGAGAGAACGAAAATGAATTCGGATCACGTTGCGCTGAATGTAGAGATCGTAAGACTTTTACGAACAAAAAACTGATCTCTGAGCAAAATACGCAAAAACACTTTTGTCATAAACACCAACCAACCCTCCCCACCCACCCCACATACGCTGCTGCTGCTGCCGCCGCCCCATATTTCTTTCTTTCTTTTTTTTGTGTGGGGTGGGGTGTTTACCTTCTAATAAACGGCTCTGTAGTTTGGTTTTGTACAAAGGTAAGTTAGCGCAATTGTGACAACCTTTTTATACGAACGTGCCTGTCTGGCATGAGCGGCGGGCTTGTTTTCTGAATTGGTGATTTGGTCCAGTGGCGTTAAAGACGACAAAGGCGTAGACAAATATATATAATTTTTATTTTAAACACACCGCCAGGACATTAAACATGAATCTTGTTTTTTAATGTGCGATTTGGCCAGGTTTTTAAGTGTACTAATTAAGCTTTATTATGCGTTTTTGTTTCTTCTTTCTTTCTTTAAATCATATCAGAGGATCCAAGAAACCACAACAAACTTAAACCGCCAAAAAACATATCGTTAAGGCTATCACCGGGTGGACAAAAAAATTAAGACATGCAGAAATTCAGCACGGTCGAAGCACGATTTTTCTTTTCTACTTTTATGCACTTTGTAATGAGATCTGACTCTTTTTTTTTTTTTTTTTTTTTCAATCAATCTATCGGTTTGCTTATCATGACTTACTGTTTGCAAAGTGTTATGTTTATTTTTTATTTTTTTTTTATCAAGTTATACACACCCTTAATTTTTTTCACTATTTGATCAGAATTGTCTTTATTTAGTATTGTATCAATATCGAGTGACTGTACGTTTGAACAAACCATGTACTCTATCGATCTTTCTTTTCCACTCGTGTTTTCTTATCACGTTTTTATCTCGTCAAAACGTGACCACCGGCAGTGGGGGGCGCGTCTGGAAAAGCGGAGCATAACGGACGTCACTAGAGGACATGTAAAAAGGGCTTTTTTTTTTTCGTTTGGCCCCTATCCCCCCTTCCCCGTGCCCCGCCCGCAGGTGCACCGCGGGTAGCGCGTTCCCGGTTTTGTATAAAAGCTTAGACAAAGTGTACATTGAAAATGGCTTTTTGTGTAATTACAGTTAGCTGTTAACAAGATGGAATAATGATTATTATTGTTACGTGGAAAATAAATGCCTTCGATGAGACGGAACCGAGACCTCGATAAATAAGTTCAATGATTTTAACTCCAGACGTGTTCAGAGCAATCCATCTCTGCCCATGTATATTACACATGACATATACAGTATATATGTGTTGCTATTAGACTTGATGAAATACACAAATGATATGTTTGGGAAACAATATCACACAGCACTGAATGTCAGTTCTGACATGAAGATGGCTGATAAAATAACCGAAATGCAGCATGAGTGACTCAGAGGGCACTTTCAGGATCATCCTCAGAAATAACTAGTAATTACAGAGTAATGATCAGAGTAATTACAGAGCAAGCTAACTACAAAACACAGAACAGAAGGCAATGATATAGGCAGTCTGGGATGATTGGACAACAATAATCCCTACATCATCTAACCTGTATCTTCTCACAATCATTATTAAATATCGTAATATGCAATATGATTCATCTTTACCTTTTGGCCATTTTCTCTTCCGATAATGCCTCTTTAAAAAGTGCTCCCTAATAAGACATTTTGACCTCAAGAGCACTTATAAGGGTCATAAGATGCTTTATGAACAACATTTCTAAGAATTTAACTTGTCTACATTTCTAGGAGCGACTCAGATTTCACCTCGGCTTACGACCATGAAATCCCACAGAAGACTAAAACCTATACATATAAAGTGTACACACATGCATTGATAAATAATATATACATATATATAATATATTAAGGCTAGATTGGGAAATGAAAGCAGCACCCTTAATAGCAGAGGATCACATGCTGAGTGTGACATGTAACTTTGAATGTAAACATGAAAACTTCGCCATGGACTATAAAGATATCGACTCTAAAGCCTTGTGTTATAATCATAGTTTTTGCCATGAAACTCAAACACAGACACCAGTAATTTACTGTGAATTTTACCTTTAAATAACCCTATATATTGTACACGCACTTGATTGCCACCTCCATGAAGATCTTGGTCGATCGCCACCTCCAGTTGATCGCCACCTCCACGAAGCTCTCAGTCGATCGCCACCTCACGAAGATCTCAGTCGATCGCCACTTCCACGAAGATCTCAGTCGATCGCCACCTCACGAAGATCTCAGTCGATCGCCACGTCCACGGAGATCAAAGATGATCCAAAATCACCTGTAAGTACATTAGTAGTAATATTTTTTGGCCTTCCTGGAAATTAGTAAAAAGAATAATGCAGACTTGAATTTTTTATGCTTTGTTTTGGAATTGAATCTGCAATACTTTTAAAATATGGACATAAAATCTGTAAAATTATTCCCACTTTAATTCACACAACTGTGTGTGATATATTTTGATATAAACATATAAATTACTTTTAACAGGTTTAACATCAAGTTTTCATAATAGTAATTTACTGTAAACTAACAGTTCAACTAGGACATTTACGGTATATTTACGCTTTCTAATCATATTTATTGTTTGTTTTAAAGGGAAGCGAAATTCGGGATGCACCGGTTTAGTGGTATGAAGCGCCGTGAACCGTTTACTACACGCCGCGTGTGATACTAAAACTGACCAGCAGGCGGCGCTGTTGAACAATAAAGCACTGAAATGTCTAACAACAACAACATATCACTCGTTCTGCGGCGAAACGTTCAAAAAATATACAAGATAAAACGGAATAACGGAATGTGCTCCAAATCATCTTTCTTCTTCTTCTTCTTCTTATTATGTATTTTTTATATAAAACTATTTCTGTACGTATTTATTTCAGAATATTCACCATGAAAAAAACAACATTATTGTGCGTTTGAAAGCTCAACACGTCTCGGAAAGTTTCCTCAAAAGTTTCACGTAACGGACACAGAGACGTTTCGTCCGTGTTCACGTTACGGTGCAAAGAGCCACGTGCACTTTCCGCCGTTTCCTTCTCTGTCGCCAGGCGACAAACCCCGCCTTCCCGCGAGGGGATTGGAGCGCCTTGTCCCAGTCGGAAACCGCCAGCCAATCACGCGACGTCGGGGCGGGATTTGGAGAATACGGGTAGGAAAGCCAAGTGAATAAATAACGCGCCCGTAACCGGTCGCCGCGCGACGTCTGAACTCGGAGGCGGCGTGGAAAGGATGGAGAAATGAGAAAGCTGCAGAAACGTCTGGACGCGAACTCGCCAAGCAGCCGCACATAAAGACGATATTTAAAGACGAAAGCAGAAAAAGACCTGGGACTCGTTACTTACTGCTAAGTTGTGTAATTTTCTCCTTCTGCCTGATTCCGTCTCCGCGGAAGGTAACTGGCTCTTTAAAGCACTTTTTGTTCGTTCTTGTATTTAATCATCTTTATTTGTATGAAAGCTAAACGGACGTCATGTTGATAACTGATGTATACGTTGTTTAATTAAGGACGAAGCGATTTAAGGACAATGGGGACGTCTGTGTGCTCTAACGGGACCGACGGGACCGACGGGACGGGTGACGACGTGCCGAAGCCTCTGCGCGCGTGTCTGGTGGCACTTGTGGTGCTGCTCATCCTCCTTACCGTGTTTGGCAACGCGCTGGTTGTGATCGCCGTGTTCACCAGCCGAGCATTGAAAGCTCCTCGGAACCTTTTCCTGGTCTCGTTGGCTTCGGCTGACATTTTGGTGGCGACGCTGGTCATGCCCTTCTCGCTGGCCAACGAGCTGATGGGCTACTGGTATTTTGGCCAGGCGTGGTGCGTGGTGTACCTGGCTCTGGATGTGTTCTTCTGCACCGCCTCCATTGCGCACCTGTGTGCCATCAGCCTGGACCGCTACTGGTCCGTGACCCGGGCCGTGGAGTACAACCTGAAGCGCACGCCCCGCCGCATCAAGTGCGTCATCCTCGCGGTGTGGGTCGTCGCTGCCGTCATCTCCTTCCCGCCGCTCGTCACCGCAGAGAAGGAGGGACAGCGGGAGGCGGGGCGCCCCGTGTGTGAGATCAACGAGGACAAGTGGTACATAATCTCATCCTGCGTTGGCTCCTTCTTTCTGCCCTGCGGCATCATGGTGCTCGTTTACATCCGCATCTACCGGATAGCCAAGAGCAGGACGAGGGTAGGGAGAGGGAGGGGAGAGGAAGACGAACTACAACGGAGGGATGACGCTGGAAAGGAGGAGGATGGCGAAGGCCGGCACCGAGATGAGCCCGGACGCGATCCAGACGACGTCGCAGATGAGTCGTCCTCTTCCGACCGCAAGGAGGATGATGACGCTCGCGCCGACGCGAAGAAGCGAACTGTAGGCGCAGCCGACTCAAGAAGGGTCAGACCCGGGGACAAGACAGGCGAGCGGTCCACACGGCGGGGTGGTGCTCGTGGACGCTGGAAAGGCCGGCAGAACCGCGAGAAGCGTTTCACCTTCGTCCTGGCCGTCGTGGTCGGCGTCTTCGTCGTCTGCTGGTTCCCTTTCTTCTTCACATACACACTGAAGGCACTTTGCGACTCGTGCTACGTTCCCGTCACGCTCTTCAAGTTCTTCTTTTGGTTCGGCTACTGCAACAGCTCGCTCAACCCCATCATCTACACCATCTTCAACCGCGACTTCAGGAGAGCTTTCAAAAAGATCCTGTGTCGAGGAGAACGCAGGCACGTGTGAAGCAAACGCTGTGTTCGCGGGTCATTTCTGACGCTGTAAACATTTCGCGGTGGTCGCAAAGAGATGGACGACGGATCGTGAAGAACGGCTGCTTCAATATGACACCTGCTCGTGTTATACGTCGATAAGGGCGATAAGAAGAAAACGGCCTGCGGTGCCTCGCTCTGTAAATATCACAAATGACACAGCGGGAAGCTGTGCGTGAGACGCTTCCTCATGTTCCTCTTAACATGTTTGAGGTGTGTGTGATGTTAGATATGGATATTTCAGACAGAGATCATGTTTTGTCGTGTCTGGGGAACGTCAGTAAAATGCGACTAAATTAATATCGCCCCCTAACGATTTGACAAAACAACAAACGCAGTAAGAAAACACAACTCTCATCTCCTCTCATCTGCTTTTATGTATTCCCTTAATGTGTATAAGAGCTTAATACGAGCCATTAGGCAAAACAACCTGGTTTCATGTCACCGAGATCCTCTTCTGTCATGAACACGGGACAGATCTGAAATAAAACTGACCCTGAGGTTAAAGTCTAGCTTTAAATAATCGCTCCGTCATGTAAATCATGCAGTAAAGTACACGCAGAGAGGTCATATACGGGGCAAAGACGTCCCACGTTCATTACCACAGACTTGGGGGTTGGGGGGTGTATGCACACACACACTACACATCACAGAAAACGGTTTGTGCTCGTGCTTTAAGCGACAACCAAGTCTGTTAGAAAATGCTACAGAAATTTTAAAAAGAGAAGGCTGGATTATTTCTCTCTGTACTTTACACATTTTTTTACACAAATCCACAAGTTTGATTGGAGTTTTTATTTTTATCATCACTCTGAAACACGATCGATGTTCTCGAGGTCTAGTGGTTCGTGGCTACAGAAAATCTACCGTTAACTGATAGAAAACAAATGTGCTTATATCTGCATCCTGGAGTTTGTTCTTAGTCCTGTGGGTTTTTTTTTTGTAGGACTTGTTGCTTGTTCTGGCTGATAAACTGCACATTTATTTTTGGTCTGCTGAAATAAAGCGGGTTTGCCCTTTAAGACATCTGTTTAAGCACAAGACAAGATATCAGATGAGACGTAAAGTCCCATATTATGTTAAAAATTGTCTTATTTGAACAATTTCAAATGAATATGTTTATATTATGTGTTCAAATGAAGATGTAATTCAATAAAATCAGAAAGACCGGCTTTTGGGTACGTTTTTTTTTTTAAGCACGCTGAGGAAAGCAATAGCAATGAATATCTTTGGGTATGAGCTTTAGTTCCTCCTCGCCTCCGACTACTGACCAGCAATAAACTGTAAATTTATAATATGGATTTTAAAACAAATATAACGTAGGGATACTGAAAAATCAAAATAAATATACTCACTAAAAAAATTACAGTAAATAAAATTGATAAAATTCATATACTGAATTATAATATACATATATATATATATAATTTGTGTAAATTGATGGACCTTCTCTCCAGATCAACAACCCAGCCATTTAAACCTGTCGATTATCATATAAAGGTTCATTCCCATACTAACAATCGAACAGTGAATCTTATTCGTTTTAGATTTATGTACTTTTACATTCAAACTCTGCAAAACTTTTTTCCAAGTGTGTGAGAGAAAAAAAAAACATAAGCAAGTTACAGTGAAGTTACAGTGAAGTGTTTGTAACTTTTATCTCCATGTACTGCTTTTCCTAGTTTGATGTATCTTGACTGTATCCTAGCATGTAGTGTGTAAATATGGTCTATCAGTGAACGCACACATGTGCACAGACACACGCACACAAGGAGAACATGCAAGCAACAGGAAGTTGGTTCCATGTAATTCTTGATGTGAGGTGAGGTGCCATTGACTACAGTGTTGAAATGCATAGATACTGCACAACAGTGCATACATACTGCACAACAGTGCATACATACTGCACAACAGTGCATAAATACTGCACAACAATGCATAAATACTGCACAACAATGCATACATACTGCACAACAGTGCATACATACTGCACAACAGTGCATAAATACTGCACAACAATGCATACATACTGCACAACAGTGCATACATACTGCACAACAGTGCATACATACTGCACAACAATGCATAAATACTGCACAACAGTGCATACATACTGTGCAACAACGCATAAATACTGCACAACAATGCATAAATACTGCGCAACAGTGCATACATACGCACAACAGTGCATAAATACTGCACAACAGTGCATACATACTGCACAACAATGCATACATACTCCACAACAATGCATAAATACTGCACAGCAATGCACAAATACTGCACAACAATGCATAAATACTGCACAACAATGCATACATACTGCACAACAATGTGTGACGGGTCTCCTGCTTCCATGCTACGGCCGGCCAGTGGGGAAGCTGTGTTGATAAATCGGGTGCATCTGTTTCTTGTTATCTCTCCTTATTTAAGTTTGGTGTTTGTGTTTAGGGAATCTTTTTGGGGTTGTTTTCTGTTTTGTTTTGTTATTATTTTGTAAGTATTGTTTTCCATGTGAGTTCACCACTACACTGTCACATGTAAACTGTTAAAACATTATGCCAAAGCTCAGATTAATTATTCACATTTATTTGTTAAATAAAAGATTAACTGGTATTTTGGTTTTCACTGCATCCTCCCTTTTTTTTTGTCATGACTTGAGCTTGTTGTGACAAAAGAAGGTGATTTTGCAATCAGAGACCCCATTGTACAAGTTGTTGTTCCTCAGAAATTTCAGAACCTTGTGTTACAAACTGCACATGATGCATCTGGTCATTTGGGTGTAAAAAAAACCTGTAAGTTGCTCTTGAAAGGGTTTTTTGGCCGAAATTAAAGAGGGATGTTTCTAGTTACATTAAGTCGTGTCGTACTTGCCAACTTACACTAAAACCCAACCAGGCGATAAAATCGGCACCCCTTTATCCAATCCCTGTGATAAGTCAACCTTTTGAATATTTATTAGTGGACTGTGTTGGCCCTTTGCCAAAGTCAAAATCAGGCAGCGAGTATTTATTCACAGTTATGTGTCAGGTAACACGTTATCCGTCTGCTTACCCGCTTCGTTCTATTACTGCGAAAAATGTCTTGAAAGCACTTACTTAGTTTATTTCTGTCTTTGGAATACCACGAGTTATTCAATCGGACCAAGGTAGTAATTTTACTTCTAATGTATTTGGTCAAATATTAATTATACTTCACATTACACATAATCTTTCCAGTGCTTACCATGCACAGAGTCAGGGAGCTCTGGAAAGATTTCACCAAACATTGAAATCTTTACTACGATCGTATTGTACTCAGATGGGGAAAGACTGGGAAGCGGGTTTACCCTGGATGCTGATGGCTGCTCGTGAGGCTTCACAGGAGAGTACAGGTTTTAGTCCAAATGAGCTTGTTTTTGGCCATGATAAACAAGGTCCTTTGGATGTTTTGGCTGATGACTGGAAAAAATCTGATCCGCCGAAGAATGTTTTGACTTATGTTAGCGATTTCCGTAGGAAATTTTTGAGGTTGGTCAAATGGCGAAAGCGCATTTAAGTAAGGCCCAGGACCGAATGAAGCGTTTCTTTGATCATCGGGCAGAAATCCGTTCGTTTCGACAAGGTGATCCTTTAGTTTTGGAGGGCTGCAGTGAATTAGGTATATTGTTTACTTTTGTTCTTGTAAGCATTTGTGCGGAATTGCATTTGGTATGTAAGCTGTTTTGATACATTTTATGGGTAATAATTTTGGACTGCTTTTTCCTGGTTAGGAAAAGAGGGTATCCTTAACCGGATGCTCCGTTTGTTATTTTAGTTTCTTTTTTTTGTATGGTGAAAGCGGTTGGAGCAGTAGCTCGGGAACACGTCCGTGTTTTGCAATGGCAACTAGTCAATTGGTTGTTGTTGTGAACACTGGTTTATAGTGTGTAAATACCCGCCGCAAGTAACTATATGAAGATTGGGTTCAGTTTACTTAGTTTATGGTTTAGTTGGGGGGACTGCACTTCATTTTTGTTACCTGTGTATTAAAATAGGCTTACCTTGTTATGGCTTCTGTCGAGGAGTTTATTAAAACTCCGTCAGATGATCTTTTGGATGTCTTTTCTAAAGATCAACTTTTGGAGGTCGCAGATCGTTATGAAATTACGTTGTCCGTCCAAGATGAGCGTTTAAAAGATACAATAAAGACAGTCATAAAATCTGAACTGAATGCACGTGATGTGTTAAAGTCGCAGCCAGAACCTGTTGTTAATGTTGCATCTAAGATGTCTCATTTGACGTTTGAACAGCAAAAAGAACTGTTGTTGCTTGAAGCTGAGACTAAAGAAAAAATATTAGAAGCACAAAGACGTCTCGAACTATCTAAAGTTCATGTGCAGCAACAACAATTAGAACTTGAACGTTATCGCTTGGATTTGATAAGAGATGGAAGAATTCCTAGCACAAATGGGTCAGGAAGTGAGCATGGTTTGCGTGACTTTGATGTTGTGAGTAATTTGAGACTAATTCCGAAATTTGATGAACAGGATGTGGAACGTTTTTTTGTATTATTTGAACGTGTTGCTGAGGCAAGAAATTGGCCAGATGACCAATGTACTTTGATGTTACGATGTATTTTTATGGGCAGGGCTCAAGAAGTGTACTTCTCTCTTAGTACGGAGGATGCGGCAAAGTATCAGACTGTAAGAAATTTAGGTTTTGGAGAAAAGGTGAGAAACAGACACATGTTGAGTTTCTACGTGACATTTCGATGTACTTTAATCGCTGGTGTATGGCTTCTGAGATTGAAACACTAGACGACTTAAAGGATTTGATTGTACTTGAACAATTCAAAAATTGTATTTCTGATCGTGTAGCGACCTACATAAGTGAACAAAAATCTCTTACTGCGTATGAAGCAGCTGTTTCAGCCGATGAATTTTCGTTAATTCATAAAACTTCGGCAAATAGAATGTATGGAGGTCCTAGTCGGAACGAACCGTGGCATAAATCCACTCTGCCTAGTAAATTTCGGCATGATTTTGTTGGAAGACAAGATAACAAATAAATGTGAATAATTAATCTGAGCTTTGGCATAATGTTTTAACAGTTTACATGTGACAGTGTAGTGGTGAACTCACATGGAAAACAATACTTACAAAATAATAACAAAACAAAACAGAAAACAACCCCAAACAGATCCCAAGCAGAAAAAGATTCCCTAAACACAAACACCAAACTTAAATAAGGAGAGATAACAAGAAACAGGTGCACCCGATTTAGCAACACAGCTCCAACACAGCTAGCAACACAGCTCCCCACTGGCCGGCCGTGGCATGGAAGCAGGAGACCCGTCACAAATGCATAAATACTGCACAACAGTGCATAAATACTGCACAACAATGCACAAATACTGCACAGCAATGCACAAATACTGCACAGCAATGCATAAATACTGCACAACAGTGCATAAATACTGCACAACAATGCATACATACTGCACAACAGTGCATAGATACTGCACAACAATGCATACATTCTGCACAATAGTGCATACATACTGCACAGCAATGCATAAATACTGCACAACAATGCATAAATACTGCACAACAATGCATACATACTGCACAACAATGCATACATACTGCACAACAGTGCATAAATACTGCACAACAATGCATACATACTGCACAACAGTGCATGCATACTGCACAACAATGCATACATACTGCACAACAATGCATACAATACATACAGTTTTACTGTAACCGTTTCTGACACCACGCTGAAACAATTCCTATAGGCTGTCGTCCAGGAAACTGGACAATAACAACCGTTCCCGCCATTTCGATTCCGAATTTTGAAAGTACGCCTGTTTAAGTTGGTGTTTGCCGATTTCCCAACTACGGTTCAGTTGGTACACCACTAATATGGGCGGTGTTACCAGGATTATTTTAAATCTGTCTGCTGATTTCCACGGAGAACAGATGAATTGTGATTGTGATTTTGTCTCTGCAGGTCACTAGTCACCGTGCAATGCTAGTGAGCGCTCCATCTACCAGCCGCTATAGTAACGTTAGCACAACTAGCATTTCACTTTTAACAACATATAAGTTTTCTTGCCCCCGAACCATTGTGGCTCTATCTGTGAAGTAAGTGCAAACTCTGATTAGTAAACTCTAGATGCCATTCAACCTACCATGCATGTCTTTGGACCGGTGAAGGAAACTGGAGTACCCGGAGGAAACCCCCGAGGCACGGGGAGAAAATTTATACAGAAAAGAAAAAAAAAATTTATCAAATAATTGATTCGTGATATTGATGATTCGTGACTTTTGATTACTGCTTGCTACTACCTTTAGCTTTTCTTTATACAGTCCTCAGGATTTTTCCACCTTTTGCCATTTGCTCGCCTTTTAACGGACCCAAGGGATCTCTGTGCCCTTATATGGTCATGTTAAAATGATGACCAGATGAGCCCTTAAACGGCGTTTGTGTGAGTTAACGAACCGTAACGGCCGCGTGTCTGTGGGGCTTCTTTATTACCCGACTGTTGAAGCAGGAAAGGTAGAAACAGACTGAAATACAAACGTGATTAAAAAACAATCCACCCTGAATGGTGCTAATCGTGTCACTGATCGCTAGTTCGTGTAGTCTCGTAGTCAGTATGAGAAGTATATGGATGGAAAAACCGGCTTAATTGCGGCAGCACTGGGAATTACCGCTTTTCAGTTCATATGGCTCGGCTTGCGTGCACACACAGGGGACGAGCGCACGTCACACGGTTTGGAGCTTCGATCAAATACGTGCAATAGGACGAGAGAGAGAAAGGAAAGAAGAAAGGTTACAAAAAATGTCGGCGGTGCCGACAAATATTCGACTCCGTGATCGTCATCGGTTTTGTCCAGGGAACTGCATATGACATGACCTATGTAGCTACACGTCAATCGGCATGACGCAGGATGTTATCGGAAGCCACGCTGCGAGTGTACGAGAACCGTTTGAGAATTGCTCATTTAGATGAGTAAACACGATTTTTCACGAATATATTGTCGTCTTGGGCGTTGTTTCACCTCTTTACCTTCCCACAATTTCCTTCGGGCAAGAAAATGAGAAAAGCTACGGAGCAAAGCCTGGATATTAACGCAACCCCCACACCGATTAGTCCTCCTCCCTTCCACGAGGACTAAACTGGCGCTTTTATTTTTTCCGCTCATTTATTTATTTAGTTATTCCAACGTGGTTAATTTTCTCTGTGGTTTTGCCCAATTTAGATTTTCTCATCAGAAGAAAGACATTTGCTGTTTGTTTGTTTGGATCTCACACACGTCATCAATAGTTCCTGCGGGAATGTCAGAAACTCTGTGTGTATGTGTGTGTGTGTGTGTGTGTGTGTGTGTGTGTGTGTTCCACAAGCCAAGTGTACAATTAGATGTGCGATTGCTCTGTTCAGAACAGACTGCAATTATGACGGATGACAGTGATTTCAGCACACCTCTAATAATGGCAGACGAGAGCTAATTACAAAATGACATTTTTATTACAAATGCGTTTAGCTCTATCTGTATAGTAGTTCATTACCGTTACTGTCATGTGTTTCACTCGTCAGTGCGTTTTGTGAATAAATAATAATTAATAATTAATAAATAATAATTGTGTAAATAATGACCTGTAGCTGTGACTCATCCCTAGCCCGTGTACCATATCCTGCTCTTAAGAGTTCTCTGAAGTGCTTCATTAAACTAAACCTTTCTGCACCGCTAGAATTAATCGCTGAACAAAAATGGACTTGTTTCATGAGCTTATAAATCGTGATGAAGCGTCAAGTGACATGAACTTGGATACAGCCTCATTGTGGAATTCATTGTGATTCAAGGCAGTAAACATTACGGGTTTTGACGCCCTCGATAAGTTCCTCATCCATTTCCTGGAACCCAATGCCACAAATCCACGGAGGGAGCAGACACCTGCTGAGCTTAATCATGACACCTCCGCAAGGGCTCGACACATTTTTGTTTTTTGGCACGTTTCGCGGTCAAGGAACGAGAGTGGATTTGCTGATTAAACCTTCGCTCAGCTAGCCATCCTCCTCACAGCAAGGTGGTAAGGTTTGAACCACCGAATGTGTCCCAGCACTCGTCGAGCTTATTCACTCTACGAGAAGAAGGAAGTTAATAAATAAAAATAAAAAATATAAAAGTCTAGCATTTGGTACGATTTTACTCACCAGTCACATTCCTACTATGTCTGTTGCTAGAGCATGAGCTAGAAACTTTGAGCTCCTCGTTATTCATCTTTTCCAGATGAGAGGACAGCGGTGGCGATAAGACGAAGGGTTAACGTGATTTTTTTTGCTCCCTGCAATTGTGCTTTAGAATCACCTCCATGTCATTCCCTACTTTTGTTTCATCAGGTGAACAACATGGGGAGCAAAACAATCCCGCATCAACAGGAAGAGCCCTTAGGTGACAGAAATATAGTGTGTAATAGAAACATGTCCGGACTTGTTTTTTAGAAAAAAAGTCACGTCACATTCGCATGGAGTCTGGCATGTCTGCAGAAATGGAAAGTCACCTGCCGCTATTGTGAACACAGGGTCATATATCAGATTGAGGTTTTCCTCTGAATGTGTGTGTGTGTGTACGTGACCGTTGCTACTGCTTTTAAATGAAGCAGACCCTTGTACAAAATGCAGATCAATTTAGAGCATTGAGAAAGCGGAAAAGACCGAGGCCGAGTTCCGTTCCAGGTCATTCCATTACAATTATACAGTAAAGTAAGACCAGTAAATACCACCTTAAATAATGCTAGCTTTTTCCTATACTGGTTGCTAATTTGAAGCAAATTAGCATACAAACTTCTCTTAACAGACCAAGTAACTAGCAAACCGAAGTTAAGATCTGAAAGTTATTTATGTTATCTAAGGCTAGCTAACATCCTGCAAGTTAGCCGATCTTAAACTGTTTCATCTGTTGAAGTAAAGTTTCAGAAATTGTGTGTGATTCAGTTTTCACACACACACACACACACACACACACACACACACACACACACACACACACACACACACACACACACACACACACACACACATGAGTTTTATCGGTTTCTTCCCACAACCAGATATAATCATTTAGAAGAAAGTGAAGACAGAAAACTCCTGCAAGCTGTAAAAGTGAACATACACTGAGAGCACCTCTCTCCTAAGGTGTCGGATTGGAGTTATTGTTATTGCTATTCGGATGCTCGTAAAGAAGATCCGAGCTTTGCTAGTTCTCCGCTTGTGTACAAGCGTGTTTGGCATCTGCTATAAAGCACCGGTAATTTAATAGAAGCCACTAATTTATTGTGGGGTGGTCCTTAAATTGCTCGACACCGTGCTGGCGCCGGACCATGTGGCACGTTAAAGCGCATTTGTCTGGGCTTTGGGGGCTGTTCTGAGCGGTCGACCGAAATGCTCATAATTTAATAGAGTTGAGAAATGAGTCCCGGTGCAGAGACTGCAGCTGAACGTTATCTAGATCGGTTCCTGTCTCCGGTGAAGAAAGTGAAAGGACTGCAACGAAAACAGCTTGATGTGAAAAACCAGTTATGGTAAGAGGAGGAGTATTGGAATATACACAGTACAATTGTAGAACACATGTCACAGTACTTACGTAAACGTGTTGACCAACAAATACTATGCCCCAATTTGATCCCAATCTACTGTGCTAAAGCCCCAAATTACCTCAGAGTTAGACCCATGACTTTCCCTCAGATTACCTCAGATTAATGTCCCACACTTAACCATTAATTACCTCAGAGTAAGACCTATGACTTTACCCCAGATTACCTCAGATTAATGCCCAACACTTAACCATTAATTACCTCAGAGGAAGACCCATGACTTTACACCAGATTACCTCAGATTAATGCCCCACATTTAACCATTAATTACCTCAGAGTAAGACCCATGACTTTACCTCAGATTACCTCAGATTAATGCCCCACATTTAACCATTAATTACCTCAGAGTAATGGCATTCAAATAACCCCAAATTACCAGAGTACACACCCTTTAGTAAATTGACAATTTCAATTCTACAATTCCAGTTTAATTACTTTTTAATCTGGAAAAAAGCTTAATCCTTAGGATTATGGCATATTTAACAGATTTATAACTTTATATAATTATATAGACAGCAAGGTCACTTACACAGTCCTGTTATGGGAAACCCACAACACACAAACGAAACTGAAAATTGACTCGTGATCGTTGTTATGTTTGTAAATCGAGACCAGAGCGCTCTGGAGGAAAGGTACGAAAAGCTCCATGCTGCCGTGTCACTACGGATTTCATGATATTTTAACATATCAACATAATTTTCAAACAATCACAGAAAGCGTCCAGGTGAATTAATTTAAAAATCAAACAAAATAAATCATCCATTTTATCTTAATCTCTTTGGCTTAGACGTTTAGCAGTTTCCTCTGTGGTGGTATAACGTGTCAGGCACAAACGTGTAAAGGCACAATCAATTCTTCATGAGCACAAGGTTTTAGTTAGTTCTTATTAGAACCCTCAGCTTTACGCTTCACATTTCTTACTCACTTTTAAATGCCGGGAACTTTAGTGTTACAAGGAAGCTTTTGAATGCAGATACTCTGAGAAACTGCTTAACGGTCATTATCTAATTAAGGAAACCTCATTGTGACAGCCTAGAATCTGTTAACACCGCCAGGAAAACTCTCCTCATACGATTTTTGAGAAATGCTTCAGAAAACTAAGTCGGGCCAAATAATAAACAAAAATCAAAACAAATGTGTAGCCAATGAGCAGAAAGGGGCGGGTCTAGTCAATATGCGGCGGAGAGAGTGTTCAGTGTGCATGTGAGACATTAGCAGAAAGCGGTTTTAACATATAGGATCAGCTTTCCAGCGCTGGAGAGAACTGAAGGAGCAGGAAGTTAACAGTAAAACTTCTGTTTACTACACAAAACTCGGTTGTAGCTGCCTCTCTACATTACTACGATAGAAAAGAGGTGTTATTTATGTAGTAACAGCGTTTAGCTCAGGAGTTATTGACTTGGGAAACTCCAATCTGTGAATATGTGGCTGACTTTACTTAAGACGCCAAGGCGCTCACCTTCTCGATAGGTGAGCTACGTTGGTTTTGCTTTGTTACACAGAACTAATATATGCCTTTGTCCTTTACATGGTTATGCTTGTGTGTCATTTTTGCTTGTTTGTTTATCTGCAATCGTATTGTTCTTCCCTTCAGCTATGATAAAGACACATTTCTTTCCATTATTTGCTTGCGTTACTTATGTGTGTGTGGGCGGAGCTATCAATACAGGGGTGGGACCCAATTGGGTTAGGGGTGATTTCAAATGTCAACATTGGCTTTCAAAAATTGGAGACCCTGCCTTTAAGCCTCGGGACGAACGAATTGACCATTCGATCTGGAAAGGAGGAGATCCAGGCGCAATAAGCTAAATGACACATACTGTAAGTCTTGCCACATTTAGAGCAAAGTTGGACAATTGGCAGAAAGCATTACAAAACCTTGTAAATGTCAAAGAATTAGTTGTTCTCTCATTCCGTTTGAGCCTGAACAACTGGCCGCCAATTGACCGGCGATAAACATCATTGATTTTTTTTATTTAATGTTTTTCATTTCATGCTTCTGTGCGCTTTAATACTTTGTTCTCTTGGCTGAACATTTTTTTTTGCCACAGCACATGGATTTACAGCATTAATAGAAACAGATTTAAATGAGTGCTATTGGGATTTTAATGGAAAAAAAAACTATTTAAACAACATCACGGCGTGAATCATCCAGAGATTAAAAAAAAAAAATGGCAAGCTATTAGATGAGTCATTGTGGTGTCAGCTCACCACAGAACTCAAGCTTCCCAACACACCTCTGGGTATTCTGGGCTATTTTTTCCATTGCTGTATGGGTAATTGTTGGGGACCATTTGGGCACTGAGAGAGTGATGGAAAGAGGGAGGAAGATAGAAAAAAGACAGAGACAGTCAGACTTGGTTATTGTTGCATTTTGTTACTTTAGAGGATTAAGATTGTTGAATCTGTTAAACTTCTTGATCAAATTAAACCAGTAACCATCATTACGTGTAACATACAAGTCATCCAGATTATGGTACAGAATCAAAAGCCTTGCATTGTAAAAAAAACCCATCTTTTTATATATTATATTACAAGAAACAATAGCAGAGAATTGATGAAGTCACTCTTTGTCTCGCAGGTTACCAAGAAATATCCATATCTTCTAGAAAACCAAGGAATCGCACAGGGGAGAGATTCAGGGGGTATTATAATCTGGCACAAACTAGAAAGTGATAAACGTCCACAACATCCACAAATGAAAAAAACAACCAACATCTTAGCCAATCAACAAGGAAGGATTTCCTGTGTGCCCTTTATGTTCCTCCACAATCAAATGAACTGCTTTCAGGCCCAGGGGAGTTTGTCAATCTGTGGGGGATCTAACCACTAGGTCCACTATCTGACTACACCACATACAGTAGTAAACTTCCCAAATAATAACTCTGATATCCAAATTAATAAAAATGGGAAGCTTCTGCTTAAGCACCGTCTGCTTAAGCCTCTGTCTGTACCTTGTCGACAGTAAGGGGACAGGAGACTCTCCTATAGTTCATTATAGGTAACAACAGACACCCCCTTAAGATCAAAGCAAACCTCAAATGGGTTAAAAAACAGCATACGGCCACGTAAGCTGAATAAGGGAGCGCTACGGATGGGCTCGAAACAGCACGGAAAAATATAGCACAGCAATCAGCAAGTATCGTCACAACAACTTTCAATAGTCAATGACTCACAATGTGAATCCGGCTGTGGAGAACACACAGTACATAATAGATTTTTACCGAAGAAGATAATTACATCATTTATAGAAGAAGAACTGACTGATAAAATCCAGGCCTCAGAAAACTTTCTTTTTCACTTTAAATGTGATTCAAAAATTAAACAGAATGTATAATAGTTTATACATATAATTATAGCTTTGGCAACATTGTCCAATAAAGCTTATGGAAAGCAAGAGAGAGAGAGAGAGAGAGAGAGAGAGAGAGAGAGAGAGAGAGAGAGAGAGAGAGAGAGAGAGAGAGAGAGAGAGAGAGAGAGAGAGAGAGAGAGAGAGAGAGAGCTTTTACATGTGTACTGGTAACAGCCAAAATATTAGGTGTAATTGCATCATTACATAAATCATAGCTACACATTGATTTGACTGGAATTTAGCAACTAAACAAAAATAAATTGAATCCAGCAGTTTCAAAAACAGAAGTTTCTTAAAAGATTAAAAGCTTTGCCCAACAAATTTTTCCAGTCTCTGGGACGAAAGGGTCTGGGATCTGGCAGCTCTTGAAGATTCCAGCTCATAGATCAAGACCAAATGTAGCCATCATCACATATGCCGCACAGCATCATCATCATCACCGCCTCCTTCATCACGAAAACACTGTCGACACCAGGTTTATGAAAACAGGAACCATTTGTGTTCACATTAAGTAACAACACCGTCTTAGTCTTTAATAGAAATTAACTGACTCTAATTTTTAACTGCCACAAACCGGCTGCATGTTTGAGCAGCTGCCTCACTTCCACGTTTGTTCTGAGAAATCTGAGCTATCAGAAAACCGCAGACATGTAACATCTCCCCAGGTGCATATGAGTGATGAGGAGAGAGGCCACGCCTCTTCCACCGAGAAAGTCCCACCGACACAGATCCGTTCAGTCCCAGAGATTCAGCTGATTTCCAGTTTTCGTTAGAATGAGATGAAAATATTATGACAAACAGATATGAGATTATTATGAATAATCAGAGCCCCGTGTGTATAGATGACGCAGATATTACTGTTATCATCATCGTTGTTACAGTTAATCGTGTAGGGTCGAGATCTTATCCCAGCGGTTACGATTACAGGCGAACGACATGACGGTCAAAGGTTGTTAGATCAGATCAAAAGGACTGCGATTGAAAGCTTTTTTTTCTCGTGATCATCTGCTCAGGTCTGGGCTTGGACTGGGAACTGGGTGAAAAAACCAACAGAAGAAAGTCAGGGCACAAAACAATGAGCACTGCGTTCCTGTTTGTTTCATTCCTGTTATGTTTCTTGGGCTAATTCTGCCATTCGCTGGAGGATTAAACACATTAACACACACCACCTCCACTGAGAGCAATTATATCCTGCCAGTCACGTAGCATGAATACACACTTGATAAGCCATTAAATGAGTGTACAAGGGCTCTCCTGTTTAATCTGTGTGTGTGTGTGTGTGTGAGCGTGTGTGTGTGTGCGCACAACATGTTCCTGATGAACACCGTGTACACATCCTTTTCTTTCTAGCTGGGCACTTTGTTGTATTTGCCGTGACCTGCATACTTTTTTTTTTTACAGTACTGAACAAAACGATCAGTTTCTGCTAGCTCGTGTTTATGGTCTTAACAGGTCAGATACCTTTAAAGTTAGCAGCTTTTTTCCTTATTTCCCAGCACACCTGAGGTAAATGTTGATGTCCCTGATAGATTTGTTGAGTTTTTAAAGCCGCTGTGCCTTTTCATTGCACTGATAAATCATTTAATGGCTCTGTGTTAGTCAGCGATGCTCAGTGTCTTTACTTTAGAGTTGCCAAGCATCAGAGTTTACTTGTTCACACTGATTTCTCTGATTAAAATAAATGGTAAACAATAAAAAAAAAAAAAACAACAACAGCGTGCCCGAGTTTTGGAACTCCGAACACTGCTATCCACATAACACCCATACGCTTGTGTGTGTTTGTGTATTAAATGTTTAATTATATGGCTTGTATGATATCCTGTGTGACACGATGAAGAAATCTCACCTGAGCTTTATCGTTCTTGATAAACTGAAGCATTCACGTGGGAACAGCCCTGAAAAACCACGCATGGGTGAAGCTTTATCATTATACCACACGTAATAAAAACAAGACCATCTGCGACTGAATGATTTAAAAAGAAAGGTACACAATGTTGATGTCTAATAAACTAACTATTAGAAATGCTAGTTTCTTTAATTCTGTACTTGAGCTTGTATGCTAATGCATCTAATAAGCAGTGTTGGGCAGTAACGTGTTACTTTTGTCAGTAACTAATACTCTAACGTGTTACTTTTTTAAATAAAGTAACTCCGTTACCGTTATTAAACGGTGCGTTACCCGTTTTTTAAATTAATTAATTTTGGCTGAAGTGTAGCCTATAGCCTAACCTGTTTACAGCAGCGACGCATTGTAGGATTGGTGGATGCCAACCTGTAAATACGAAGAAGACGTGGACATGTGGGCGTGTTTCCGTTTATTCAAGTATGTGCGGCAGTAATTCCGAAACACATGGGCTATAGCCCGCCCACACTGACAATTGATTGCTTGACTTACCGAAACAGGCCAATCAGGATTGGCCCCCTCCCTCACTACCACACGCAACAAGGTTTGGAGCACATACTTGAATACTTGTCTCTGTTGTGCATGCACGCTCTTGTTCGCTCGCTCTAGATTCCGGCAGATTGTAACTAATTTGAGGGCATCAGGGAGACGCTATCAATATGCGGGAGAGTCCAGGAGCATCTGGGATACTTGGGATGTCTGGTTTTGTGTTTGTATAGACCATAACGCATTAAAGGGCATTAATGGGAACATTAAAGAACGTTCTTTAAAAAAGTAATTAAAAAGTTACTTTTAACAGTAACGCATTACTTTTTGGTCTAAGTAATCAACAACATAATTGAATTACTTTTTGAATGAAGTAACTAGTAACTGTAACTAGTTACTATTTTTTAGTAACTAGCACAACACTGCTAATAAGTACCGGAAGTTTATAGCCACCGGTTTAGCTTAGATTCTGAACAACTCAATGGTACTGGAATTCAGTTTGCACAAATCGATAAAACTTGTATCACAGATCAAAAACACAGAGAGTCATAAACAGTCAGAGAATCGGCCAGACTACGGACATTTACAGACGCCCTTTTCCAGAGCGACATAGCTGTTCGGACACCTTGCTGACAGAACAGAAAAGAATCTTGATGCACATCTACCTCTTACCCTGAGAGATGATGGGACCAGACGAGCAGTGCTAGCAGAGCAGTGCTAATACTCAGCCGGACTATAAACAGACTCAGCCGACCAGGGAATCAAAACTGTGATTCAGATCAGGCTCAGATTCAGGTAGCTGGCTGAAAAACAACCAAAACTACTACAACTCCTAAAAACACACAGAGAATTACGTAAGTCATGCGGCTCAAAATTTTAAGGTTGAATTGTACGTTGTAGCTTTGATTTGGTTGAAGACGACCTCCAGTCTAATTACAATATCTTTTTTATTTTTAAAAAACATTATTGAAATGTACTCCGGTTTCCTCCCTCGGTCCAAAGACATGCATGGTAGGTTGATTGGCATCTCGGGAAAATTGTCTGTAGTGTGTGATTGTGTGAGTGAATGAGAGTGTGTGTGTGCCCTGCGATGGGTTGGCACTCCGTCCAGGGTGTATCCTGCCTCGATGCCCGATGATGTCTGAGGCACATGCTCCCCATGACCCAAGAAGTTCGGATAAGCGGTAAAAAATTAATGAACTAATGAATGAATGAATTATTGAAATGTTATAACTTAACAGTCGGTTCTAAAATTTCAAGTGATGGAAGTAGGAAAAATAACAGACAAGCGACCTGCACAAGTCCGAGCAGACCGGCCGTGTCGAGCACATTTACTGCTCTTGCTGCAGTTCTGAAAAGCACGTCACACAGCGTCCTGCACGTCACACAGCGTGAACCTCCACATCTATTCTTCAGACATATCGTACAAGATGACATTGGATTCAGGGTGATTCAGACGACCTTTTATTTCCTCAGCCTGTACGGTCTGTTCACAAGCCTGAAAAATTGCCAAACGATGACCCTTCCCGGCGATACGATATTTCGTATAGGAGAAAACAAGCCCAGATAATAGGTGTCGTGCCGTCCTTCCATTACACACATGTATTTTTTCGTGCAGACTCGACTGTGTGGAGGTAATTATGGCCCCCCGGAGGCTATGGCCCTGTACTGGCAGGTCAGGAAAGGGGGCCGAAAAGAGTGTGACCTCCATTATGTCGACTCGGCTCCCACGTCCTCACTCGCTCATCCATCATCATGTTTGCTTTACCTGTCTGACACCTTAGCGCCTGTGTTCTAATATAATATGTCCAGCTGTTCATTTCCAAGCAACCCCGCACCTTGTTTTCCCAAAGCGACCCGATGAAACGTGTCCGGGAAACAACGAATGAGCTGTGTATTTTCTTTTTCTAATAAAAAAAGTTCATACGACATACTCGTTGGAATACATTACTTACTTACTTATAAAATGACTATAATTATAAAATTATAAAAAGCAAAATTAATTATAAAAAGCACCCGCTATTACCACGCTGAAGAATAACATTATAATGTAGCGTCTTGTACCAGTCATTTTAGATTTCGTGTCCCAGGCACCCTAAATTTCAACATCTACTCCTCAATTAACCGATGAGCAACCCAGTTTTACACCCACACCTGGCTCCAGAATGTCTGGAGTCTCCACAAAGACCAGATAACCCCATGCGGCTCATTGGGGCCTGCAAACAGAACTCTCTCACACACACACACACACACACACACACAACACAATGAGACATTCCTTTTACTAATAAAACCCAAGATAAGGTACTCTAAGGTTCTCATTCTTATAACACTTTTTGTAATGTGTTTCTTCTTTTAAGGCTTGCCCGACTTAAAATTATTTGCTCCTTAATTTCATGACAAGGGTGTATTTTATTCATGTGTCAGAAAACAATGTATTTTAAAATCCGTTATACTCTATCATCATATCTTACTGATCATGGCATGTTAATGTATACCTGTTCTAATGCTGTATGCCCCTTTAAGGTCTGATGTCAGAATGTATACGAAGCTATCGTTTTCTTCTTACTTCCCTAATGAAAGTGCATCTTGTTTTATGTTTCATTTTTGTTTCTTTGCCTTTATCTTTGCCTTGATTAATGATCTATGTATGTAATGTACCGCTGCCTTCATACCGTCATTACCCTTCATGTTTAGTATCCAAATGACCACAAAATTATCGGTTATTCATTTTTCAAGCACTGGTGTATTTTATTTGAGCACGAAAGGCGCCATACCATCTTAATACACCCTGGATCAAACTTTAAAGTCATCTAAAAGTTTGATAGCTAAACCACGCCCACAGACATCTGAAACAAAGGGAGTTTTTCCCTTCAAAATCCTGACTGAAGTATTGGTCATCTTCCCAAAGATGGGTGGAGTTCGCGACCTTTAAATTGTCAGAAACACCACTAATCCGTGGTCAGGCTTTCGGAACAGCTTCAAGACGACTCCATCTTCCTTCAACGAAGTTCCGGCAAGCTTCACTTCCAAGAACGACAACTGCTCTGATCTTCAGGAGAACTTGGAAGAACGTCTGACCCCACCCTAACTGACTTTTCAGAGATTTCTCTGTTGCATCCGGACTCTTGTGCAGTAAGCCAATGCAAGTAACCGTTTCCTTTACCAACCAATTTAGATGCGTAATTTTAAGTAGGAATCTTTCATTGAATCTTAAGGTGAATTTAAGTTTCTGTGACGATTTCCCAGTTAGGGTGTGATTTAATTTTGAAGTCTAAGCTTGCCACTCCTTTCCTTCCTTTCTCTAGTTTCTTCTTTCCAGTCTCTTCCTCCCTTTCCCCAATTTTAATTTCTTTTGCTTTATTTTATTTTCATTTTCCCTATTTCTTTTGTTTGTTTGTGTAGTAAGTTTTATGTTGCGTTTGTCTCATTCATTAAATGTCATAATTTTGAGCCACAGGTGATTTGTCTCTGAGTCTCGCTCACAAATTAAGGTACCTGCAATATCTGGTCTGAACTACATGCTCTATTGAGTTAATTTAATTTAAATTACGGTATACAGTAAAAGGAAAGCAAATCTTTCTTGGCCGGGAAGATACCGCCTTCATAGAATTAATAAAGGTTACACGGCCTGTTCGCCGGACGAACAGACCAAATAAGCGTAACGTTAATTCCAGTACCGTTAATTTCAACTTAGGTTAAAATATTTGGAAGTCACTATAACACGTTATAGTTGCTTATAAATATTTACCTTGCTTCGCGAGCCAAAATCGCTACAATAATAACAAGCCGGACCTAAAATATTGCAGTGGGTTTTCCTTAATGAATAATTGAATCGCTGAGCTGTCACAGTGATGTTATGTGGTTTTTAATATCCTGCATAAATAAAGTTTTACAGTCATATCCGGTCGTGTTATTAACGCACTGAATTTTTCATCCCGTTCCACCACTAGTTAAATCCTGCATGTCACCTCAACAAGATCGTGGCCGACGTTAATATTTAAAAATGTACCGACGGCAACCGGTGCGGACGTGATTTGGAGCGCGTGTGACCGCCTGTCTTATCGGTGCTTGGCTCTCACCTCACAGGTACGTGCAAGTTAATGGAGTGAGAAAGCTTAGAAATGACTGCTGTAAATGTTACCACAGCTAGAACTTAGTGTACGAGTAAAACCTTGAGGACTAGTCGGGCGGGGGGATGGGGGTGGGAGGGTGTCATGTTCTAAGAGATGATGGGTTTTATTGCAGCCCTGAGTGTGATTGGAGTGATAGTCATTGGGAGATGATGATCCTTACACACAAAAAAAACCCCAATAAAAAACAACCTGGGTGTTTATGGCAAACCCACAGCAACCTTTATAAACAGTTGCAGGTCTTCAGGTGTTCCATAATCGCTGTGAAAAAGGCAGTAATAACAACCCCCCATGTGAGTATTTACCCCTCAGAGGGCTGGGGTTCCTCAACCAGGAGGATTAAGGTTAGTTTGGAGATGATGCCGAGAGAAACGCGAGCACATCAGGAGCACAGATGGTGCTGCATTATTGATTCTTCTGTCTGGAGAGCTAAACATCTCATCCCAATCATTTACCTGATGTATTCAGACTCATCTTTAAAGTTGCTTTGGATAAATGTCAAAGAATTGTAAATGGAAAAAAAAAAGAAAAATGTTCAGTTTATCTAAACTTTGTAGTGCTAGTTCATTATCTGGCTTGTGGACTGCTTTGGTAAAGTACATTCTGGAATGCAATAGTTTTTTTTAAAGCAATCTTTAGAGCAGAGGGCACGGTGGCTTAGTGGGTAGCATGTTCGCCTCACAGGGTTGTGAGGTTCGATTCCCGCCTCCGCCTTGTGTGTGTGGAGTTTGCATGTTCTCCCCGTGCCTCGGGGGTTTCCTCGGGGTACTCCGGTTTCCTCCCCCGGTCCAAAGACATGCATGGTAGGTTGATTGGCATCTCTGGAAAATTGCATGTAGTGTGTGAGTGTGTGCGTGAATGAGAGTGTGTGTGCCCTGCGATGGGTTGGCACTCCGTCCAGGGTGTATCCTGCCTCGATGCCCAATGACGCCTGAGATAGGCACAGGCTCCCCGTGACCCGAGAAGTTCGGATAAGCGGTAGAAAAGTCTTGTGTGCTGCATAAAACAGAGTTTGTAAAACTCTAGCTCTACCCTGAAATCCAGTTAGCATAGCACACTAATAACTAGCTGAGCTGCAAATGTGCCTTTTGAGCTCATTTAGCAACACCTCCTGAAGCTAACTGTCAGAACTGCGCAAACTTTGAGACACGTTTACTAAACGTGTGTTCATATGAAAATGATGTGTTTGATTTAACTAGCAAGCTGCCAGCAAATGTTGTATGATAGATGATGGTAGCATTACAGCGTCACATAGACTTGATCCCGTGTTAGCGCCTAGCTGGAAGGTTAGCCAGATTATCCTAAAGCAAACTAGCTACCAATTTTTTTTACAATTATTACAATATTTTCCCAACACATTTCTATCTGACATGTAGGAATTATCCCCCGAATGATACCACATATAAGCTAGTGTTGTCTAGCTAGCTTAATTTTTCAGCTATATAAATTTCTTCCTCAAACACGTTAGGCAAATTAGCTAATGGTGTATACCTTAGGCAAAGGAATTTCAGAGACTCCAGAGCTCTCAGATAACGTCTATGTCTATAGAACAGAAATTACGATTCTTCTGTAAAGAAGCTCCTCATGTTAAGACTTTTGGCCATTTGTAAACTCTTTAAAAAGTTTACAAGTTTGTAGTTAGCCATTTGCTTCTGATGCCTGTTGGAAGGAAGCTCAGTGGATTTGTGGATTTCAAATGGACTCGAGAGGCTTGTTTCAACTACCTGCAGCCATGTCCAACAGGATCAAAAGAGGATCGTTGGACACGAATGTAGCTTAGGCTGAAGCTACGTTCTTGCAATCCGATTTATTTTTTCCTCGGCTCATACCTTTCCATTTCCGTTGTATTCCCGGTGCAGATAACCCGATTATGCGAGATGAACAGGCCATCTCTAAAACTCGAAATGAGTCTGTGTGCCACGCTTGGCCTGAAGTGCGTTGTTACAAATTGATATCGGGAATTTTATTCCAGGCATCAAACACATGCGGTGGTGTGGAAAATTTGTATATCCGCTTTGGCCTCTGGTAAATTCCCATGGCAAAGTCATTAGCATCAAAGTTTGGTCAGCATAAAGCTTTTCTAATCACAAAGCAACGCGAATGTGCGTCTCTGCCCTGAACCTTAACAGAATTCGTTTGAATGCTGGTATTTGTTTATTGTGCTGCTTTGTGTTCACTGGAATCATGCATTCGTAAGGGATCGTATTTGTTCAGATGATTTTGTCCAATCAACAGGAAATGGGGGGTTGAATGTGTGCTTTACAAAATATAGATCGTCAGCACGGAAATCAGTCGGTAATCAGTACATCGCTAATCTAATTAAAAAGGGAGGAGAGGAAGTATGTCTCAGTAATAAACAGAGAAACAAAGCAGCAGAACTCATAAAAGATGGGGATGTGGTCTTTGTGCATAAGGCTTGACTCGTCAGTACACAGAAAGGAGGCATGACCTTCCTTTAGTTAACGAGGCATGATCTTAGTGCTTGTCAATCAAAGTGAACAAGGCTTCTGTCAGTCTGAGTGGAGGAGGCGTGGCTTACATGCTCATCAGTCATTGTACAGGAGGTGTGGCCTTATGCCATAATGATGAAATACAAATAATACAGAATCACATTCCCTTTAACATCTGTATTAGCTCTTTTTAATCGTTTAAATGTTTTTGAAAGGCATTAAAACATCTCAAGAGCTGCGCATCTCACGGGCTCTGAGGCAGGGTGTGTTACTTAATCCAGAACTGACGTACTTTTACAACCTGTTATTTCTGCCCCACACAGCTCAGATGGAACATCTGGATCAAATGACCACTAGACCCTGAGGACCAGTTTCTGTGTACTCATCTCATTGCTGGTATCTAGGCATCGACCTAGTGCACTTTGCCCCGTGTCTGCGCCATATGGCTTGCTTTCAAAAGCCCTCCTGCCTGTAGCTGTAAATATACAGAAAGAGCAGATATTCATGCTTTGGAGCTTCACACGCAGCAGGTTAGGATGTTCTGTCCGGGGAATATGAAGAGGAACGTCTTGGGCGAGAGGAAAGCTGGTTCACACACACACACACACACACACACACACACACACACACACACACACACACACACACACACACACACACACACACACACACAAACAGAATGGAGGAGAGTGGAGTGACAGGGGGTGGACAGATAGGCAATGGACAAAAGCAGAGACAGAACACACCTAGGTAGAATAGTGGATGAGAAACGCAGTTATAAACCGTCAGAGTAACTTTGCAGAAACACAATGTTCTCCACTTGGAAGCCGTACATTTACAATTCTTGGCTGAAGCACGACTTGGGCCAGAAAGTACACCAGGAACAGTAGCCTCCTGACTCTAATTTCTAGTCACGTGACCTCCATTCTGCTTGTCACGACATCAGCAGCGAAGGTTAACAAGGTCCTTATGTGCAGATTTTATTTCTGGATATAACGTTTCGGTTAACAACGCACATATTTACATCGGTACATATTTATATAAGGCAACTGATGGACAATAATGCTACAGGGTGCATAACGAGCATTCACACATTAACGTTGAAACTGAATAATGACTGAAACATGGCTTGGATTTCACCTGATACAGATTTTTGCGGATCTTGTTCTGTCTTTCAGTCAGTCATACATTGTGTGTGTGTTATGAGTGTTTAATATCATCTTGTGGTGTGGAGGGCCAGAGCAGGATGCACTAATATGGTTTTAGCTGCTATTAGCCTGCGGGCAGTGCCATCTAGCTCTCTCTCTCTCTCTGCTCCTCTTCTCTATTTTATTCACCTCCCTCACTAGGATATTTTCTGCCACTTTCTTTTTGCTCTCGCTGTAGTAAGGCTCTTCTGGGAAGAATCCATTAAACCACAAGGACCTGACCTACACTACAGAGCACAAAAAAAAATGAAAGCACAAGCCTTTGTTTTATACTTTTTTGTTTACATTTTCCTCTGTATGGGCTAACAATGAGATAACAGTAGTCCAACTCTCATCTAGGCTCCAAAAGGAAACATGTATCTGTAACTATCTCTGTCTGAAATTAAGTTAAATGATGCATCATGAAGATTACTTAAATTCAAACTTTTAAGGCAATTAAACAGGGGGCACTGTGGCTTAGTGGTTAGCACGTTCACCTCACACCTCCAGGGTTGGGGGTTCGATTCCCGCCTCCGCCTTGTGTGTGTGGAGTTTGCATGTTCTCCCTGTGCCTCGGGGGTTTCCTCAGGGTACTCCGGTTTCCTCCCCCGGTCCAAAGACATGCATGGTAGGTTGATTGGCATCTCTGGAAAATTGTCCGTATTGTGTGTGTGTGCCCTGCGATTGGTAGCCACCGTGCCCCCTGAAGTGAAGTTACTAATTATTTTTCTATAATAGTGCACGCATGCACGCACACACACACACACACACACACACACACACACACACACACACACACACACACACACACACACACACACAAAACATTAATTATTATTAGAAAAAATAAATCCAGTAACCTAAACAACAAACAACTTATTTAAAAAAAAAAAGGTTTGAAAGTAATTATTAAAAGAATTATTAGGAGTCTTATGTTAGGGACTATTATCATCATCTCTGCTCTCGTCTTTTAAACATTGCCTGTGACACGAGAAATTCGAAGGTTATAAAATATTCTAATGAAACTCCAACACCAAATAAATTTTTAATCTGTAGTAGAGACCTATTCAGACACGAGTGTGGCGGAAATCATTTAAATATTGAAGAGGAGAGTTTTTTTTACCTCATTACTGTTCTGGAATCATCCTGCATACAAACACCCCCCCCCCCAATCCACCCTCCTCTCCATCCACCCCCAACACTCCCCCTTACACACACACCCACGACAGAGTTGCAAATGAGCAGGTTGTGCTATTGAACCAAAGCTCAGAGGAATCTCAGCAACCACAGGCATGTTCCACAGAACAGTCCTTATGCTAATCAATGCTAAAGACTATGCTAATGCTCGCCTGTGCCTTCACACCCTGCAGAAATGCCCGAGCACTGAGCAAGTTAGCAGAGACGAAGGCGCTGGACTCTGAGGCGAACGGAGAGACGTGTCGTGATGTTATTGCACACGTAAGCGATATGCTGCAATTAGTGTAACATTGTTAGCATAACACAAGCCACCACAATATGAGCATTCGTTAGCAGAGGAAAGCTTTGGAAGGTGATGTGTGTGCAAAAAAACGGGACTCAACTGAGCTCAAGGGTTCACTTTCCTAATGGGAAAAACAACAAACAACCCCCCCCCCCAAAAAAAAAACCAGTCGATTTGATTCAAGTTCATTTCTTAGCACTGACTGAGAAGAACCAAAGAAATCATTCTATGCAGAATTACTAAACATTTTAATTTACATGTTAAAAAAACCCCCAAAACCTTAGTATGATAAAGACTGACATCACCGTTTTCACCGTTTTTAGTGTTATATTCACAATTTTTTTAACCACTTTTCATGAACTTAGTTAAATTTTTATTAAACTTTTGACCCAGCGAATGTATTCCAATGTGCAGAGAAAAAACTTGAACAATTCAGTATGTGAAAGTGTGTGTTTGAGTCTCTGGAGATGTACTTACGATTATTTTAATGTTGGTACACAAAGCATTTTCATCTGCCTTGGCTGACTTTGGGAAGGAATGTTGGTGGTGTGTGTATGTGTGTGGTGGGGTGGGGGGCAGGGTTAGTGCTTCTCCTCACTACACTTTATTTAGAATTGTAAATTTAGTATTTAACTCTTATTACCTGGTTTACCCAACTCATTGTACTTACCGGCCCAAAATTACGAAAACTTTATTTTTCTGTAAACATTTTGAACAAAACGAGCAACTAACCAAGTTTAATGGACGTTTTGTTCAACACGTTCGTGACTAAATATATTTCTAAAAACAAACTTAAATGAACAATTCAGTTTGAAAAAAATCTTCAGCTTCAATTTTATGGTTATTTTCGAAAAATATACACATTTTCACAATTTTTAAGATTTTCCACCGTTTTTTTTTCATAAAACACTCAAACTGCAATTTATTGTACAAAGTGTAATGTAAAATATTACAGAAATGTAAAACACTTTTTTCAAGACTGCCACATTTCATGAGGGAAGAGTCTGATAGAATTAGAAAAATAGCAATAATTATGGCGTTTATTCCTTGTTTATTTCCAAAAGACGTCAGAAGGCGTGACTGTGGTCAGATTGAGAGAAGTGACGTCATTGATTTTTTTTTTTTTACATTTTACCTAATAATGTTTATCTGTTTATATATTATTCTACAACAAATATCAGAGGATTAAAACTGTCTCATGTGACCAGAGGCATGTTCGCCTCACACCTCCAGGGTCGGGGTTCGATTCCCGCCTCCGCCTTGTGTGTGTGGAGTACTCCGGGTACTCCGGTTTCCTCCCCCTGTCCAAAGACATGCATGGTAGGTTGATTGGCATCTCTGGAAAATTGTCCGTAGTGTGTGAGTGTGTGAGTGAATGAGAGTGTGTGTGTGCCCTGTGATGGGTTGGCACTCCGTCCAGGGTGTATCCTGCCTCGATGCCCGATAACGCCTGAGATAGGCACAGGCTCCCCGTGACCCGAGAAGTTCAGATAAGCGGTAGAAAATGAATGAATGAATGATGAAGCAGCCTAAAACCAAGCATCTTAAATGTCCACTGTAAATACGATCTTTACAAACAAAAACAAC
This sequence comes from Tachysurus fulvidraco, assembly GCF_022655615.1. Classification (NCBI taxonomy): domain Eukaryota; kingdom Metazoa; phylum Chordata; class Actinopteri; order Siluriformes; family Bagridae; genus Tachysurus; species Tachysurus fulvidraco. The sequence continues at coordinate 15,688,292 of NC_062518.1, forward strand.
AACAAACAATTTTATCTTCTTAAAGCTTGTTAAAATAAGTCAACTCTCAAAAGTCACTGCCTACACAGCTAACACAGCGAGCTTATAATGCATCACTGGTCTTCCGACGAAGTGATCCCATGAAATTTAAATGACTCATAAGCACAAACTACAGAAGTTCCAGCTTTGCTATCTAACTTTAGCTTTGTCATGCTAAAATGGGACGAACTTTTACCGGGAAAATAAATGACTACCATTGTATAGCTTGAAATCTCTAAAATAAGCTTGTGAAGAAATTGGGCCTGTCATCCTCAGACTGAACACAAACCTTTTTCTTCTTTCAAAAAAAAAAAATCACTTTAAATCAGTGCCTTACCTACACCCCCCCCCCCACAGCCCCCCACCCCCAAACCCTTTATGCTTTCCTGTCCATAGCCATTAGATATCAATTGTAAATAAGACAGACTGTTCTTTTTTCATGCCGGGACATTTTATTGACAATCTGCTTGCACCGAACTTCCTGTTTGTGTCGTTAGGAAAAAACACAATTCAGTTGCATTTGTATAGCGTAGAGACTCTCACTGGTTTACGCAGCTACTGGAACATCCAGACAGTAATTCTTTACACTAATCCGACCTAGAGGTACCGTTGGCACGAGATATAAATTTATTAACTTAAAAAGGTTAGGCTACCCTAGTAATAATATCTACATGAGCTGCGAATGAAAGACCGTAGCCAATAATCTCACCGAGGACTTTGTACAGATGCACATGATGAAACAGAAAGGCAATCATATAGCATACTTCTGCCTGCCTGCATGCGGTCCCAGTACAAGCACTACTTGACGTCTTTTTAGAATTAGTAGGAGGACGTTAATAAGCATCCACTGTCCAATTTATTTTACACAATTTCTGGCTTTATTAAGCTGGTGCCTCTCGTCTGGCCAGCTGCATGTCATCAGCATACTGTAACAGTGGAAGCTAATACCATGCCTATGATGAATTTTACCCACGTCACATATATAAAGAAAAAAACAAACAAACAAACAAACAGGGGGCCTAAAACAGAACCTTGTGGTTTACCTTAGTATGTATAGAATCTTTCCTTAGTATATTTAGATCTACAAATTGAATAAAATAACATGATCAGTGGTGTCAAATGTTGCACTTAGGTTAGATTGATGACAGAAGTCTTCGAAATTTGGTGTGAATGGTGGAAAAAACACCACCTCAAACATCTATAGACCTGAGGGATTCCTGTAGGAATAATTGCTGTTTATGAAGCAACTAATTAATAATAAAACAATAAACAGTTAATATCTTTCTCAAAACCCAAACAAATGACAGAAATGTTTCCTTATAACTGATGATCAAATGCCAAAGCTTCAACAAAGGATAAAATCTAAGTGCACTGTTACTTTTCCTCCATGTAGTTGCTCAGTTAATGAGGAGCAGTTGATAATGAGATTGAATTATGCAATTAGACTGGAAACTATAAACAGTACATACTCAAAATATCATTCATTCTTTCATTCATTCATTTTCTTTCATTCATTCATTTTCGCTTATCCGAACTACCTTGGGTCACGGGGTCTCATTCACTCAACAACTCACACACTACGGACAAATTTCCAGAAATGCCAATCAACCTACCATGCATGTCTTTGGACCGGGGGAGGAAACCGGAGTACCCGGAGGAAACCCCCGAGGCACGGGGAGAACATGCAAACTCCACACACACAAGGCGGAGGCGGGAATCAAACCCCCAACCCTAGAGGCGTGAGGCGAACATGCTAACCACTAAGCCACCGTGGCCCACTCAAAATATCAAAATATATCAATTTATTAACAACCATTTATTTATTTATTTATTTATTTATTTGCAGGTAAATAAATTGCAAGTTTGTTTAAAAGCATCTGTCCACAGAATATTCTAACATTTACATATAACTGTTTTTTTTTTTTTAAAGCTTAAATTGCTTCAGCATCTAAAACCTGCTGTCCTGCGCTCACCCGAAACGAGGGGCTTTAAATTACAGGTTGTAAAATAAATAAATAAATAAATAAATAAATAAATAAATAAATAACCGCCCTCTCTGACTCCTGCAATTTTGTGTTTTCAGAAACTAAATTGGACGATCGGGTATTTCTCGGCAGGCTCCGCTTGACATGCTTGATGGTCTTGTGTTCCGGCCTGTTGTTTGTCTTACTCCATCGTCGCTCTTCTGTGGTGAGAAAATCCCAGCAAACAAACAAGAAAAGTTCACAAGGGTCTCATTGTCTCATGCAGCTTTCCTGAGTGTCTCACACACACACACACACACACACACACACACACACACACACACACACACACACACACACACACACACACACACACACACACACTCATGAATATGGTAGTTATTTATTATAGAAAATGTTGTTCTTTAGGCTGAAACAGAAAAAGCTCTGTGTGTAAATGAGAAATAACAGATGGTTTTGAGGTAAAAAAAAATGGAACATATATTGTGGGTGTGTATCGTTTGGAACAGTAAATGGTCTCATGAAAACATACTGAAAACACACACACACACACACACACACACACACACACACACACACACACACACACACACACACACACACACACACACACACACACAGAGACACACACCTGCATCGCAGTGCAAGTTTGCGTGTGTTAATGAATTGGACTAAATGTCACGGCCTGGCAGGTGAAAGAGTCTGTGACAAAGGAGCCTGTGGTTTAATGGCGTGTGATCATTATAAGGGCAATTATGTGGAAAAAATAAATAAATAAATAAATAAACAAATAAATAAATAAATAAATAAATAAATCGAAGCTCCGGCCAACCTTCATGCTCACTCAAGCTGCAGTTACACACAAAAGACAAAATGTTCACAAAACCTGAGAACGTTTGCTGACCTTCTGACCTCTTAAGGGTCACTGTGGCAGCAGGTGACCTGTTAAAACACTCTTTTTTACACTTTTTTTTTTGTTATTTATATTTTATGTTTAGTCAAATGAAGCAAGTCACCTGACTATGACCTCTGATCTACACACACACACACACACACACACACACACACACACACACACACACACACACACACACACACACACACACACACACACACACTCACACACACACACTGTCCTGTGGTGTAAAACCACATTAAATCAACAAACTAGTCAAAAAGAAAACAAAAGACATAAATTTCCTTCCTCTGCTGCTAACGTCAGGTGAAAGACTTCTTCAGATTGACATTTCAACAGATTAAATAAGAGTTATCCTCCGTCTTTGGATGACGGCGATAATCCTAAAGCAAATTTGGGTTAAAAGACGGCGTCTGCCATCACACGCTGTTCCCTGTGTGAGCAGGCATCGCTAAACAAACAGGAAGGGAACAAAACGTCAGGTGAAGCCTTTCCACACACACACACACATCGTCTGGGCACCGGTTGTGACGGCAGACGGTGACTTTTACCACAAATTTGCTCTAGGATTATCGTGATCGTACGAAGCTAAAAATGCTCACGGGAGCTTAAGCATAATGAACAGTTCAGAGATTATAAGACAAACCTTTATTTAACCTCCGGATGGTTCGTGAGTTATACGACACAACCGAGCATCCTATATCATCGTCGTCGTTATTTGTTCGTTAGCCGAGATGCATGCTAGTTGCGCTAAGTGACGTAATCTTTACGGTAGTCCGAGATTTCTTCTTCTCTGTTAGCCACAGTGTAGGTGTTTGTGTGTGTTTGGAGTTTCAGCATGGCTGGAAAGACCGTAAAGCATGACGTGTGTGTTAAACTCTGGCGAGACTTATTGCAAACTTATTTCTAATATATGATGTTTGCACAAACAGACACATACACACACAGACATATGTATACACACAGAATATAAATAGCTACACATGTTAGAACAAATACATGCATTTCTTTGCAAAGCCTTTTATCAGATTGTTGGTTCATATGCTGGTTTGTAGGTACCATGTTGTTTGTGTGTAGCGGGGCACGATGGCTTAGCGGTTAGCACGTTCGTCACACCTCGGGGGTTTCCTCCCCCGGTCCAAAGACATGCATGTTAGGTTGATTGGCATCTCTGGAAAATTGTCCGTAGTGTGTGATTGTGTGTGTGTGAGTGAATGAGTGTGTTTGTGCCCTGTGATGACTTGGCAGTCCGTTCAGGGTGTATCCTGCCTCGATGCCCGATGACGCCTGAGATAGGCACAGTCCCCCCGTGACCCAAGAAGTTCAGATAAGCGGTAGAAAATGAATGGTGTGTGTGTGTGTGTGTGTGTGTTGGACAGGATAATGGATTTTAGGAGATGTACACACTCAGAGTATACAGCCTACATTACTGCTCGTAATGATCTTAACGTACACACACAGCTTGTATACAGCTGTCATTAAGCTCCTGTAATGAGACTGGGCTTACATCAGGCAGGTACAAGGATGTGTGTGTGTGTGTGTGTGTGTGTGTGTGTGTGTGTGTGTGTGTGTGTGTGTGTGTGTGTGTGTGTGTAAAACATGGCTTGGCAAGTCCATATACATGATGGTGAGACATATGCATATGCAAGAATCTCAGTCCACAAACTATATGTTGCGCTCGTTGCCATGGAAGTGCATGCTTATGGGTTAGTGAGGCTAGATGAACCGATGGACTGAGCTCTGTGTGTCTGTGTATGTGGGTTTTATGTGCGCCAAAGAGTGAGTTAATTGAGTACAGGTGTCCTCGCTGCACCTGTGTGTGTGTTTCGGCATACGTGCCCTTCCTGCAATCACGCTGGCGTTGGGATGATGTCAGACCATTAGCTCAGCACTCAGCTTGTTTTCCCAGAATAAACCTGAAGATGATGGAGATTTTCATACCAGCGGTGCTGACCCATGAATAGTTACGTCTTCCCCCTCCTCTCTGCCACACACACACACACACACACACACACACACACACACACACACACACACACACAAACACACACACACACACATGCATGAGGTGGAGGCAGGAGGTGGAGATCACTAATGCGTGATAATGTATTATAAGTGGATTGTCCCTGTTCCCATGTTGGGTCAGTGCCACGGCTGTGCTACTTTCATCAGCGAGTACACTCATCCTAATAACAACACACTCGCCGCCCACCTGCACGTGCGTGTTTTGGTAAACTCTCAATGAACCGGTTCAACTGTTCATGTGCAAACAACAAGATATGGAAAATATGACAGGAACGTTACACGAGGGCAGGATGTTTGGTTAGAAGGTATATTCTGAGAGAGAGATAGCGTATTTGCTCCGTTTGATTCCTACTGTACCTCCACCCTGCGTGTGGAGTTTTACATGTTGTCCCCGAGCTTTGGGGGTTTCAATCTAAAGACCATTTAGGCCGATTGTCCATAGTATGAACAAGTCTCAAGGATAACCGCTAGAATCTCTGTGGATGGATGGATGGATGGATGGTACAATCTGCATTAACTACTGCACATGGCATAAAATCATGCAGCTACAGATCAAGCACTTAAGTTCATGAAGGAACAAAAAGTCACTGACTGTGGCACAGATGTTGGTGCCAAAAGCTGCTGATCTCTCGGGGTTTTCACAGGTAACAGTCTCTAGAGCTGGAACAATTATTTTTGGCTCAAATTCACACAGAACTGGAGCAAAAAAAACCAAAAAAACAACCTGGAAATGTCTCGCTGACGAAGGAGCTCAGTGGAGATTAAGCAGGCTGGATTTAGCCAGCAGGAAGACTGTCATTTGTAACTCAAATGACAACTCTGTACCACTGAGGTGAGGAGAAAAGCATCTCAGAACACACACCACACTAAACCTTAGAAGCAGAGAGATCAAATTTAGATTTGTTTGTTAAATGTATCTATATATAGTGCTGGGTTCTTGAGTGCGGTGGAGGAACGGGGTGACATCAACAAATAAATCAAACATTCATTCATTCATTCATTCATTTTCTACCGCTTATCCGAACTTCTCGGGTCACGGGGAGCCTGTGCCTATCTCAGGCGTCATCGGGCATCGAGGCAGGATACACCCTGGACGGAGTGCCAACCCATCGCAGGGCACACACACACTCTCATTCACTCACACACTACGGACAATTTTCCAGAGATGCCAATCAACCTACCATGCATGTCTTTGGACCCGGGGAGGAAACCGGAGTACCCGGAGGAAACCCCCGAGGCACGGGGAGAACATGCAAACTCCACACACACAAAGCGGTGGTGGGAATCGAACCCCTAACCCTGGAGGTGTGAGGCAAACGTGCTAACCACTAAGCCACCGTGCCCCCCATCTGTGTGTATACAGTCAGTTGTGTGAACCTGCCTCGCAGTGATCTCACGGACTGCAGGTGGAGTCGATTTGCAAGATAAATAAAAAAACACAACGAACTTAACATGTAATTATTAAAAACAAACCCACACAGATCGCAAGTGATACCGAGGCACTCTAGCCTCATACCTCCGGGGATTAGTGGCCATCCTGCATGTACAGAGTTCGCATTTCGTCCCCGGGCCGTTGTACAGTACGCTGACTGGCATTTCTAATTTGTCAGTAGTGTGTGTGTTGGGATAAACAATACAGAAAATGGATGGATAAATATGTGTCATGAAGCATACCGGAGCTGACGGTGTACAGTAAATGCCAACTGCTGAATGCCAAATGCATTTACAGCCAAATGCTGTAAATGTAAATGTAAATGACGGATAGTGTAGTTCTGCTGGCGCCATCATAGCAATTCGAGGTCGCACTGAGATCCTGAACACATTTCAAAAGCTGTCATTATTCAATTCACAATACCAATGTTTTAGCACTTAAAGGCTGAACATTATTTTACCATCATTTAATTTATATTTATTAACCTCAAAATGAACTGACCTTCAACTGGTGGAACCTGCAAGAAACAAGAAAATCCATGAAAAGGTTTCCAAACTTATTCCCAAGTGCATTAGAGGGACGTGGGCCGAACATCTGAACCGGCACCAGCTTAAAACTAAAGCTACAAATAAATATTCCAAAGTTGTTCGTTTTTGTTTTGCCTAAAGAAGAAAACAAAATTCTTAACTAACATTATGTTGTACAACTTACTGACACGAAATTCCACGTTATCTCTGTTGCATATCTCGATCCATAGAATGCAAATAGTTGTTCCATTGCCAAAAATACTACTGTTATAAGCGTAGGACTTCTAACTAAGCCTCAGTACTGGATTCCACTACCGGCTGTCCAACACGATGGACCTCTGCTTGTTAATTCTTACTTTAGGTAAGTCTTATTCTTCAATATTATATATTATATGTTCTATAACAGCCTTACTATGTAATACCGATCCCATCGCACCACGGGTCACAATGTAGTCCTAGAGGAGCTCGTTCCTTAACTAATCGTCTAATGGCAAGGAAGCCGTACGCCTTCGCAACCAAAGAAACAAAACCAAAAAAGTTCAGGACCAAAAAACTGTTCTTGAAGTTCCTGAAAAAATCCAGGGATTAATATTTTTCATTAAAATTAAAATATCTCACAAATAGGCAAATTCAAAAACTCCTATTACTACATTTATGTATTTTTTTTTACTCAGTTCAAATTTAAAATTGTCAACTGGTAGATAAATGTCTAGTAAAATTATGGTCAAAAATATATAATTTTTACATATATGTATATATGTATGTATATAAATTATAGGACATGTTTATTACTACGAAGTTTATTTCCTGGAGGTTATAACACTACAAAATGTGGACAAAGAGGGGGCGAATACTTACGCAGTGCATCATGGTTTGGTTTTACATGGTGCCTGTTATAGAAAACCGTTCATTAGCTTAGATCAGTTTGTTCTTATTTATTTTAGATTTAAAAAATAAATTCTATTTAATGTAAACTCTTCAAGTTTTTCAAAATCCGGTTCCGGGTTTCGCACAAGGTTTATCCGACGTGTTAGAAATGTTGCCAGCTCACAGGAAAGACGATTGTGATTTAATTTGTTTTGTTTTTTTTTAAACATAATTATCTTTACCGGAAATCAAAGAAGAAAGAAATAGTTTTAGCCTTCAGGGCATATGGATTGTGTCCATATGCAAAGTTGGGACTCATTTGCCTGCCTATGTAAACTTGATGAAAGGGTAACATTCAAGTCAAGTCAAGAAGCTTTTAGACATTTCAACTATATACAGTATAGCTGACGCAGTCCATAATGAAATATATAGAGCTGACACAGTACATAGTGAAAGGAGACGACGTTTTTCCCAGGACCATGGTGCTACATAGAACACAGACAGAGCTAAGGACTTAAGTTAAGTTAGTCGTAGCCACATAAAAATACATCTGTGAAAACTGGTGCTAACAGGAAAAGACTGTAAAAAAACAACAACAACAACAATACAAAACAGTACAAGACAATACACAAAAAAGCAGCGCTGACCAAAGTACATACTGTATATACTATAGTACATGCAACAGTACAGGAATGAACTCATAATATACAGTAATAGCAGCAGTTATATGAACAGGGCTGTCAAGTGTCACACATTGAGAGTGACAGTCACGCATTTGGGTCTTTTCACCACACATCGTATTTCTCACGCAGAAAAACTTTTTGATTATTTATCATATATTTAATATGCCACAGCTCCCAAAACGTATCAGTCCGCACCGCACAATCAAGCGAGTCTCCACTGGAGTTCTTAGTCGAGCCTGACACTTATCAGCCAATCAAAAAAAAAAGAGGCTACACAATAGCCAATCAGATAATAGCACTATTGTATCTGGGTAAGATTTAACGCAACAACCAATGAAAAAAAACATATTCATTAGAGAGGGTATTTTCGATGGTCGGTTTGAACAAAACCTCAACACGTAACAGTTTATCTCTGGACGGGACATTGTCCTCAATCATGACCCTAAAAATGGCTGAGCTTGTGCTGAACTGTTTTAAATGGGAGCAACATTACACATGGTAAAAGGAGTCCACCCACACACACACACACACACACACACACACACACACACACACACACACACACACACACATTAATAAATGGACATTAAACAAATACTTTGTATTTGGTTAAATTGCGGTCAGTGATACTTACCAAACAAAACAACTCCCCGACCATTGTTTTTATTTATTTATTTATTTTTTGGTGGGTGTGGGTGTGGGGTGGGGGTTGTAGATGTCACGCTTGCCTGTCTTCAAAACTTGAGAGCCCTGTATGAAGTATGTAATGAGTTGTGCAAAACAGCAGTTGACTGAATGTGTAAGACAGCATGTGTAAATAGCAAAAACCTAGCTAGCATTCACTTAGCTACAGTAGCTAGACATTTATAGAGAGACCGGATTTCACAGATTTTTCTGGGAGAGTTGAAAATAAATAAAAACTTTCCACATCATATTGGTGTAATATATGAATAGTTTGTTAAGGTTGGCATTCATGTATGTTTAACACTTTTCGTGCATTAATACATGTAAATGATTTTAGCATCACTCAGACTAGCATGAACTTGAACAGACAAACCAAACTTTCACCATTTAGTAAATAATATGAGGTCTTTAATGGTGATTGGAACAGAATTACTTTGCTTCAGAGAAGAGAAAATTTTACAGAATGTAGAAGTGCGATGTGGAACCAAGCGTCATGTTTATTCTTGCCTTCTGTAAATGCAGTGATGGCAGTGAGTGGGAGCATCACTCTCACCAGTCTGGACACCACCATGCCCACCGATATCACCACCACCGTTCTGGCTGCAACTGATCTCACCACCAATACCACCACCACAGTTGTGCCTCCAACCAATCTCCCCACCAATACCACCACCACTGTTGTGGCTCTAACCAATCTCACCACCCCTACCACCACCACCGTTGTGGCTCTAACCAATCTCACCACCCCTACCACCACCACCGTTGTGGCTCTAACCAATCTCACCACCCCTACCACCACCACCGTTGTGGCTCTAACCAATCTCACCACCGCTACCACCACCACGGTTGTGGCTCTAACCAATCTCACCACCCCTACCACCACCACCGTTGTGGCTCTAACCAATCTCCCCACCAATACCACCACCACCGTTGTGGCTCTAACCAATCTCACCACCCCTACCACCACCACCGTTGTGGCTCTAACCAATCTCACCACCCCTACCACCACCACCGTTGTGGCTCTAACCAATCTCTCCACCCCTACCACCACCACCGTTGTGGCTCTAACCAATCTCACCACCCCTACCACCACCACCGTTGTGGCTCTAACCAATCTCACCACCCCTACCACCACCACCGTTGTGGCTCTAACCAATCTCTCCACCACTACCACCACCACCGTTGTGGCTCCAACCAATCTCTCCACCACTACCAACACCACAGTTGTGGCTCCAACCAATCTCTCCACCACTACCACCACCACCGTTGTGGCTACAACCAATCTCTCCACCACTACCACCACCACCGTTGTGGCTCTAACCAATCTCACCACCACTACCACAACCACCGTTGTGGCTCCAACCAATCTCTCCACCACTACCACCAGCACCGTTGTGGCTCTAACCCACAATACCACTACCACTGTTGTGCCTACAACCAATCTGATCAGCACTAACGCCATCACCAGCAGCATGGTGACCAACATCCCATTGAACCTGTTGTGTCAGAATGGTGGTAAACCAACGAACAATTTGTGCATCTGTCCCGATAATTTGACCGGGCAACTCTGTGAGAACGGTATGTCTTTTTTCATTTCCATCATCTGATTACAATAGAAAAAAAGTTATTTTAATCAAGTGTAAAAATGTTTAGTAACCTTTAGTTGAGGTATAAAGGAGTCTTCAGTGTCAGTCCCAGCAGTAAACTGAAGTGCTAATAGGAGCTAACTTCCACAACACTACAACAACAAATGTTTCAAAAATGGTGTGGGATGAAAACGAATAAAACGCCTTGTTGTGTTTTATTCTATTGTATAAATGAACATGGTAATTTGGCAATATTTAAGGCAATGTTGTCCATTGTTAAAAGTGCTATTGAAATTCAATTTCTCTGCAACTGCGTGAAAAACCATTCCCTTTTTAAGGGGTTGGCTTTTCTGTGCACCTCAAAGAAGGTGAAAATGATTCAGTCGCTCTTGCTTCTCCACACGTTGATTTCCTTCGGGTTTTCCTTGGGGTGATACTATGACTCTTCATTTTTTGAGCAGTGTTTTCTTCTTTTTTTTTTTTTTTTTTTTTTTGTTAATGAAAATATTTGAGCCATGTTTTACATTACAGTTTGTCTTTTCCCTCAGAAAATTTCTGTAATGAAACAGACATGTTTCCCAAGACGATTATTGGACAAGTGGCCTACTCGAAAAATGTGTGTCCTTCAGAAAAGATTAACGGTAAAGAATTTCAGTGGTCAAGCAATTCACAAGGGGGACGGGGGATGGTGGCTTAGTGGTTAGCACGTTTGCCTCACACCTCCAGGGTTAGGGTTCGATTCCCACCTTTGCCTTGTGTGTGTGGAGTTTCCTCCGGGTACTCCGGTTTCCTCCCCCGGTCCAAAGACCATGGTAGGTTGATTGGCATCTCTGGAAAATTGTCCGTAGTGTGTGAGTGTGTGAGTGAATGAGAGTGTGTGTGTGCCCTGTGATGGGTTGGCACTCCGTCCAGGGTGTATCCTGCCTCAATGCCCGATGACGCCTGAGATAGGCACAGGCTCCCCGTGACCCGAGAAGTTCGGATAAGCGGTAGGAAATGAATGAATGAATGAATGAATGAATGAAGCAATTCACAAAGAACAACAACAAAAAAATAAATACAAATTAATCATTCGGTAAATGAATATTTTTTATTTATTTCAAGAGTTAATTGTTTTGAAAATGAATGTAGTTAAATAAGACATTTCATTAAAGGGTTTGGGGATCAGATAAATGTTTTGCTTTGGTATTTTCTAGTATTTTAAATCTAAAGATTAAATCTAAATCTTAAAAGCTAATCTTAAGCATAAATATAAATATTTAAATGTTAAGTCTAAAACATAAATATGAAACATATACGTAAATCTTGATTTTGATCGAACATGAAAAAAGACATCAAGAGTAAACAGAATGTAAAGAATTTTGTTCATAATGTAATCCTACAAGTGTTGATTGTCACCAAACAATCGTGAAGAAATACATTTGTTGGAATTAAATCTAGTATGTCTCCCCAGGAACATGTGCTGATGCTCCCAGTGGATTTGAAAGTGCATGGCCCCGTTAATTGCTGATTGCATCTATTATTATAATCATTATTATTAATATCACTTTATTAAAACTTTTAGCTGATAAATTTCAGATTTACAGTTTTGTTTTTCTCTGTTTGTTGACCATGTAAGCCGGATTTCCAACGAAAACAGCTTGGTGCTTGAGTGTAACTCACAATTTTTCTATATCTCAAACGCTGAATTGTGAAATGACCCTTGATAAAATCGATACAGATGTGAGTAAATTAGTGCATTTATTATGTGTTTCCACATAAAAACTCCATATTTCCAATGTTTCATATTAACATTGAAGGCACATGAGAGATACAAGTTTTTAGAAGTTGAATGAAGTCCTATTTATTTTTTTTTATTTTAGCTTTTAGCCTATTCTGCTACAAATACTTTGGCCTCCAGCACCCAAATCCTCACGTCCAAACCGGAGAAGCTAACCTCTCAAAACATCAGCATGGCTGCAAAGATAGTCAGCAGTCTGCTCAAAAACGCAAGCAGCCCTCAGGTATGGCTCATTTCATCGACCGCAATGTTGCACCACATGATGTAGACCTTGGGTGAATTCTTGATTACGCAATTTTTTTGTGCTCCGTCCACACGTACGATGATTTTTTTTGTCACTACAAAAAAAAAACTTGCCAGTCGCTGTAGTATGGCGTCTCCAGTAGTTGTTTCTACTACAGGTTGCCATGGTAATAATGTTTATTCCACATCAGTTCTCCTGCCCCTAAAAATGAAACCTTCTGGATGGAGATTTGGCGATCTGGAGGGATATCACATGAGATGAAGCGGTGTTTCGGAGAAAGTCGATCTTTTCTTTACCTGTCGTGTTGCTGATGTGGACACGGCCACATCTAGTCACCAACAACCACAGTCTGAAGCTTGTGATGAAAATGAACGGTCGATTTGTCTTGCTTTATTTTGTGAATTTAAAATACATAATTTATATATAGTCTATATAATTTAACGATCTAAGGAAACATATTAGAGTTTAACCAGATTTCATAACTGTGAGTTTTTTTTTGTTTTTTTAAATATACACATTAAATTGAGAAAAACTTCAGTTTATATCATCATCTATACCACTGACGAAAAGAACTAACCTTTTTCTATCCAATTTTGTTTAGTATAGTATATTCCAACTGATACACCTAATAAGCCATAGTATTTTTTGTTTTTTTCTCTATCAGGACATTTACCTTGCCTCTATCACCACAGTTAGCCAGCTCCTTAACGCTAACAGTGAGCAGTTCAACAACATCCCTCCTGAGTCCATCAGCAGGTACTGAATTAACGCATTCGTTACTAAACTGAACATCTTCATCTGGAAGAGTTTGCTGAGGCTAATCTGAGAACTTTAAGAAGTTTGCAGAGCATTTATGGAGCCTGTAGCTCTTTAAAAAGCAAGACGTTTTTAATCATCAGGACAGAAAGGCTTGTTTATGTTTTTCAGATATTTTTTGGTCTAATTAAAAATCAGAAGGGAGGAAAACGAGGCTAGTGGCAAAATGACTATAGGTGAAAAGGAGAACAGGAACTGATGGTAATTGGATCATACACAAACTTAACTGTAAATATAAATGGAGTAAAAAAAAGCAAAAGGAAACACACAACAGGATCTAACAAATGGACAGGATGTGACAGGAAGTATAGTAAATACACTATGTAACCTTAGCTAGAAGAAACAAGGTCAGTCTGTGTGTGTGTGTGTGTGTGTGTGTGTGTGTGCATGTGTGTGTGTGTGTTCTTTATCTTCAGTCTCACCCGGACATTGCAGAACTTTTCCCTCACACAAAATGATAGTGGATCACAGATTGTACAGCCGAACATCGCCATCCAATCAGTCATGTACAATAGTTCAGAAATCCAATTTACTGTTTATTCAGGTTTGTGCGGCTTCTATCTATCTATCTATCTATCTATCTATCTATCTATCTATCTATCTATCTATCTATCTATCTATCTATTGCTTGAGTAAAATAACTTGTTTGTCCAAGGTTTCATTTCATTTAAAAAAATAAATAAAAAAAATAGTTTTTATATATATATATATATATATATATATATATATATATATATATATATATATATATATATATATATATATACACACACACACACACAAACAATAATCTTAAATAAATAAATACAAATATTTATTTATTTGTTTGTTTATTTATTCAAGAATTAGAAATTCTTATTCACTTATTTTTGGTGAAATTCGATTCAAATTCTATTTAAAATGCAATTTTTCCCTCTGTGTATATCTTCACTTGTAACAAAGCTCCCTGGAACTCAATCTAAACCCAACGTTCCATCTCAAACATTTAATTCTCTTTTTTTTTTTACCCCTTCTTTTCTCATTCAATTCTCTCAATAGCTTTAAATACTGGAGATGCGAACAGCTTGTCAGCCAACAGAATAAAGATAAATAACTCCTTCAATGTTCCGAATAGTCTTCCCTTTAATGTCCAGATGAACGTCAGCCTTTCACAAGGTATGTTATTGTACAGCACCGGTAGGCCAGTGTTCTCACCTCACACCCAGTGTTCCCTGGAATAAGCTCCGGGTTTACTGTGACTTTGACTGGATAAAGCCAAGAAGTTAATTGTGTCCAATATACTGGGAATACTGGGCTTTAATACACACTTAAAGGTGGGGTCTCCGATTTTTGAGAAATGCTTCAGAAAACTGAGTCTGGCTGAAAACTAAACAAAAACAAAACTAACGTGTAGCCAATGAGGAGAAAGGGGCGGGTCTTGTCAATATGGGCGGAGAGAGTGTTCAGTGCGCATGTGTGACATTAGCAGAAAGCGGTTTTAACATTGACATGGAGGATAAAAACAAAGAAAGAAAGAGAAGAAAGGATTACGATAAGGCAAGAAGTAGGACGTGTTAATATAGGATCAGCTTTCCAGCGCTGGAGAGAACTGAAGGAGCAGGAAGTTGGCCACATATTCACAAGTTGGAGTTTCCCGAGTCAATAACTCCTGAGCTAAACGCTGTTACTACACAAATAACACCTGTTTTCTATCGTAGTAATGTAGAGAGGCAGCTACAACCGCGTTTTGTGTAGTAACAGCGTTTAGCTCAGGAGTTATTGACTCGGGAAACTCCAACCTGTGAATATGTGGCCAACTTTACTTAAGACGCCGAGGCGCTTTTTTCCTTCTCGATAGGTGAGTAACGTTGGTTTTGCTTTGTTACACAGAACTAATATATGCCTTTGTCCTTTACATGATTATGCTTGTGTGTCATTTTTGCTTGTTTGTTTATCTGCAATCGTATTGTTCTTCTATTGTTGCTATGATAAAGACACATTTCTTTCTGTTAGTTACCTGGGTTACGTATGTACGTGTGGGCGGAGCTATTTATACAAGGGTGGGACCCATTTGGGTTGGGGCGTGTATGTTTTGGTGATTTTATATGTCAACATTGGCTTTCAAACATCGGAGACCCCACCTTTAAAGGTCACATTGTATGAAGTATAAAAGTCAGTTAAATAAAGTCGCACTGTGGCGCTCGGACTTTAAGGGTTGCACATCGACGTCCGATCCCACTCAGCCGTTCAGTGTCAGATCAGAGCATGTGCTCACATGTCGGCTCACAGAGACCTGATCTAAACTGTTATCCGAGCAACAGTGGCTCGAAGTTTTAGGCTCTGGGTTACAGGTCAGGGGTTAAAGTCTCAGCACAACTAGGCTCCCACTCTTTTAAACCTTTCTGCTTCAAGGGGCTGTACCACAGATAACCCTGCACTGTGATCTCAGTTATGGAAGTAATCTTCTTCTATTAGACATTTCATGGGTCATAGTCAACACTGACCTACATCTGCTGCTAAGGATGGACCAAAAGAAACCATGAATATGGCTTTAGACTGCAGTTTACTCCAACATTGAACAGTTGATAACTTCAATCTGACAGACTTCATGTTCAAACCAGTCTATCCTAGTTTCCCACAGGAACAGAGAATTAAGAACATTTAGTATCTTGCTGAAATTTTAAAGTTCCTTTTCCATTTCCTTTTTTTTTTCCTTTTTGTTGACTTCACAGGCACGGACAAAATCGGCTTTGTGCTCTACAATAATGATCAGTTCTTCAAATCCCAGGTCTTCAAACCTTCGTTGAACCTCAAGAGACCAGTGATAAGTGGACACGTGGCTAAGAACAAGGCCCTGAATGTTAACTTCACGATGACGAACCAGGTACGAGATTTTACCTCAACGTTGACTTGTACAGGAGATGGTGTGATGTCACAGTTCACAGTTCTGATGCATTTTTGCAGGAAGCGCCTCGTACGATCCACGATTTCGCCTGCGTGATTTGGGACTACGGGGTGAACGACTGGAGTACGAAAGGCTGCCAAAAAATCGTGGATGCTAATAAACATTCCTGTAAATGTGAAAGATCCACAACATTTGCCAACTTCGCCATGTTGATGGTGAGAATAGATTCATATCATTAGCACTAATTCCTGAATTAAGATATAAGACACCAAACGGTGCTCCTGTTGCAGCCTTTTTTACAATCTTTTACTGTTCTCGACCGAATGTTCATATTTACGTACCAAATCCTGTCACACCTCGGAATCTCCATAAAAGGCAAAGCCTCCAGAAAATCCAGCAGTGCGTCGGCTACCACAGCCGACACGCCGTTTTTCGATTCGATTTGTTTTAGATCATTCGTGACATTACGTCAAGCAATAAGTCGTGAATTTAAATATCAGATGCTGTACTGTACAGCATCTGATATCTAATCTTAATATCATTATTGACTCTGAGGAGTGTTTGTTATGACAGCTGGAATTCAAATGAGTCGATTCAACATCATCACGTGTCTTTAATGGTTGTTTATGCAGACGTACCGGTCCGATCCTGAAATCAGCCAAGCTTTAGCCATGGTCAGTTTAATCGGCTGTGCTATGTCTGTCGTGGGGTTGATCATCACCGTGATCTTCCAGATCCTGACCAGGTGAGCGGAGTGAAATAAAAGGCATTTGACTAATTTAGACTGTTTTACCGGGGGCATGGTGACTTAGTGGTTAGCACGTTCGCCTCACACCTCCAGGGTTGGGGATTCGATTCCCGCCTCCGCCTTGTGTGTGTGGAGTTTGCATGTTTTCCCCGTGACTCGAGGGTTTCCTCCGGGTACTCCGGTTTCCTCCCCCAGTCCAAAGACATGCATGGTAGGTTGATTGGCATCTCTGGTAAATTGTCCGTAGTGTGTGAGTGTGAGTGAATGAGAGTGTGTGTGTGCCCTGTGATGGGTTGGCGCTCCGTCCAGGGTGTATCCTGCCTTGATGCCCGATGACGCCTGAGATAGGCACAGGCTCCCCGTGACCCGAGGTAGTTCGGATAAGCGGTAGAAAATGACATGACACATTAATGTCAGTTCCTGATCCTGGGTAAGAATGTGTACAGAAAATCTGAATCGTCCAAAATCATGAGATCTGCACTTTATTTCCATTTTAAGCAGTTCATTTATTTCAAACATGCCTATGGCTCTTCTCGTTGTCTTCTCTCTGTCTCTGACATTATCACTGTCACTGACAAGAAAACCAGAGGTGAAAACCACCACAAATATTTTTTTAATAAATGTATGTTGCCTTACTGACTGCTGATTTCTGATCCCCCACACAGAAAGTCAAGAAGGTCCAGTCCTACCATCCTCCTGGTCAGCATCTGTGTGTGTATGCTCATCGTCTACCTCCTCTTCATCTTTGGGATTCAGAACCTTGACTCAAGCTCTAATCCTCCTGAAGAGAACATCATCCCTGTGTCTGATTTCTATATAAAGCCAGACCATGGGCCATGTACGGCGTTCGCCGTCCTCCTCCACTACTTCCTGTTAGCGACGTTCACCTGGAGCACTCTGTACTCCGCACACATCTTCCTCTTGATCAAAAATACCATCTCGGGGCCACCGCGATACTTCATGACCTTGTCTGTCGTCATGGGGTGGGGTGAGAGACGGCAGTTTAACACACGTGTGCTGATGTGGCAGGAAGTAAACTAGAATTCTCAGAGTATGAAATTGTCTTCTCCATCTCCAGGTCTTCCTGCGGTGGTGGTTGGAATCTCTTTAGGAATCAGCTACCGGGTTGAAGACCCATTAAACTACAGACAGGAAGCTGTGTGAGTGATATTGTGCTTAACTTCCTGCTGGACTCCACCGGACAGTTATTTCTACAGTGTTTATATATTTAATTCAATTTGATTTATTCAATCAGTATTTCTCTGGTTACGTTTTCTGCAAGTCAGAAAATTTAGATTTTTAATTTGAGAAAGTAACACTTTTTTTGTTGTTTTTCCACTCTCAAAAGTTTGACTTTTGGTGATGAGAAAAGGCAAAAAAAAAAAAAAAAAAAAACCCATTTACAGAATTAAATAATTTATATAAAATAAAAATAAAATATTTATGCATGTCATGTATTGTAATGGGGGACACGGTGGCTTAGTGGTTATCATGTTCGCCTCACACCTCCAGGGTTGGGGGTTCGATTTCCGCCTCCGCCTTCTGTGTGTGTGTGGAGTTTGCATGTTCTCCCTGTGCCTCGGGGGTTTCCTCCGGGTACTCCGGTTTCCTCCCCCGGTCCAAAGACATGCATGGTAGGTTGATTGGCATCTCTGGAAAATTGTCCGTAGTGTGTGAGTGAATGAGAGTGTGTGTGTGTCCTGTGATGGGTTGGCACTCCGTCCAGGGTGTATCCTGCCTCGATGCCCGATGACGCCTGAGATAGGCACAGGCTCCTCGTTACCCGAGAAGTTCGGATAAGTTGTAGAAAATTAATGAATGTATTGTAATATAGCGACAATCAGTTTTTTCAGACATAAAAGTCATTTTCTATTCATTGTCTGTTTAGTATCTCTAAATTTTGTGTGTGTGTGTGTGTGTAGCTGCTGGCTGGCTGCAGTGGATCAGCAGAAAAGATTTGATGCGACGAAGCCCATGCTGTGGGGTTTTCTGCTACCTGTCGCTGTAATGCTCTTCTTTAACATCGCTGTACTCTTGTACTTCTCATACACCACCTGCAGGATCAACCCTGACCTCAGCAGGTGTGTGTGTGTGTGTGTATAATAATGACAAATGTCTTCAGTCTAAGGCTAAATAATGTTTCTCAGTCTTCCTCTGTAGGTAAAAAGTGAGCTTTAATATCCAGCTCGTCTTTCCCACAGCTCACAGGTCACTCCTCTACGCAACAAAATGCTGGGCTGCATCTCCATGGCCGTGGTGCTCGGCGTGTCCTGGATGATCGGCTACTTCCTGCTCCTGGAAACGAATCCCATCATGCATACGATCCTCAGCTTCGCCTTCTGTCTCTGTAACACCACGCAGGTTTGAGCTTCAGATTATAAAATTTATTTCATTTCTCTACCATTGCAGATTGCCTTGTTCAAGTCACGTGTTCATGTTGTTTTGGGCAAAACTGAAAAAAATCCTGACGAAATGTGCAAAGGTTGCTTTTACGCAACGCCCACAATTCACCATAAAAGGTAAAACCAGTTGACCGAGGTGCCTTTTACAGGGTGCCATTACTTTGTTTATAGATCACTTAAGAAACAAGTGCGAAACATCAGACAACATTCTCATCAGCACCACATTTCCTGCTATATCTGTGCGATGATACAATAAATAATAGACGATATTTCATCCAAATCCTAATCTGAGATGTTGTAACTTTAATGGTTCCTTGTGCAGGTTCCTGCTCATGTCAGGGTTTTCTTTACTGAAGGATCCTCAGCCTTCAGCCTCCTGGTAACTCTTCTTAAAAAGCTCTTATTGAAACAAACCTTCTTCTTTGATCTAAAGGGCATCCAGATCTTCGTGTTGTTCACCTTAAGGACGGCGGTCTTTAAGGAGAAAGCCCTCATTGTTCTCGACCATGTCCCGGCTCGACACAGGAAGACGTTTGAACTGTGGGTTTTAAAAGAAGCTGATCCTGAAGAGAACTACATATCCACATTTGAACTTTAAAATCTGTAGAGTTGAGAAACGAATATAAAGAGGACTGCGGAACTGATGTCGACACCAAGATGTCCTTCACAGACGAACGTCCGGAAACAGGAAAGCTACAGTATCTCAAAACAAACAATCACTCTTTACATCCGTGCCGAGCAGAAAAGCATCTCATCACGTCAATCCTCGAGGCTTGGAAAAACATCGGCTGAGCCACGGTAGCGCTTTTACATCGTCCACGCAAAGAAAGAGTTTCTGAGGCTGTCGAAGGTCAAACCAGTCGAACGTGATCTACTCGATTCGAACCTTGGCTTTGTGGAGAATTCGGTACTGAATCATGAGTGAAAGACTTTTCTAATCGGTGTCTGTATCGTAAACAAGGAATTCAAGAAAACATTCTTTTGTAAAATTAAAGAAATGATACGCAGACTGAAATTTATTAAATGCGTTCAACATGTCTGATTTTTAAAACGATAGAATTCAGTGAACATTGTCACAAAGCGGCTGTACGGAAATGTGTACACTCTGGAAATAAGAGACCTTTTACATTTAAATGTTTCCCTAAATTTGTTTTTAAGCACGAAGAAGCTCGAGTCCGTGGCGCGAACGACATCTTTACTAGCCGAACGTTTCAAATCTTAAAACAGCGTTTTTTTTTGTTTTTAAAATAAAAATTAAAACCGGTGATTTTTGATAAAAATCACAACACAAACTTTTAACTAAACAAACATTTAAAAATCCATAATGTTGCTGAATAAATGGATGAAATGAAATTACAGAAATACAGAAAAGTACAGAAATGATTTCTACAGACAGCCGTTCGGGTACAAATTATTAAAATGGATATTGAAACGTGAACGGATAAATTTCATCTTTACATAAATATAGCATAGTGCACTTCGTTTAGCCACGCCCACTTCCAGAACACTTCATGACACTTCTCAAATAATTCTATACAACGGAGAGTAACAACAGTTTTGAGGTAAAATGAAACTTTCGACTGCGAAACATGAAATTTAAAACTTTAAATAAGCAAACAGTTTAAATCGGCACATCCAGAATTATTAAAAAAAAAAAAAAAGATTATAAATAAAACATCTTTTGTTTTTTTTATTTTATTTTAAATACCTGTGTGAAACAGCCAAGAGTTAAAATACTGTCTAGGCTTAAAAATTATAAATCTGTCTTCATGAGCAGTAAGAAAAAAAAAACGTTTTAAATATTCAAGTTTCAGCTTTAGCGGAAAACGAAGGTCAACGTCATCGTATACAGAAAATTCTGCCTCTTAACATAAAACGGTTCCGAGCAAAAAAAATTTTTTTACACTTTTGAATTCTTGCTATTATACAAATTTATAAAGCCAGCTTTATGAATTAAAATACGTTTTTGTGTCAAAAAAACGTATCAAAGTACAGATGAAAGTATATTAGTATATTAGGTTTACTCTTCGATTATTAGAATATTGTAGAAATGATCAAATTGCTTACCCATAAAAGTTAACGTGATCGTCTGGACATAAATAAAAAATATTTATGTAGTAAACTCAACACTGTTTGTTGCCTTCCGAAATTCTACACAGTAACTCCTCACCGAAATGCTGAAATGAATATTGAAGCTACTGAGAAAATTTTAGCTTGTTACCTGCTATAATGAAGGTACCGTAATTTGGTTAAACCGAGCTAAAAGTAATCCCATAACTTCATTAAAAACCAATCAGAAGACCTGAAGCTGCGCCGCCACTGACGTTTGTAACAGAACGTCGGCACGAATAAAGATTGCTACAAATTTCAAACGAATGAAATCATAACGATGTTGTTTCATCGTGCAGAAGCAGTGTACCACAGGTTATGTTGAATTATGGGTAATGATCTCATCGAACGGACATTCAGAGTTAGCTTGGCATCTATATATACACATAGTCTAGGTTTTTGCAAATGTGTTTGATAAAACGTTCTAAAATTCGTACTTAAACACGAAAAACACATTTTGTAGATATTTTAGACAAATCATGTACAAACTTTAACTACAAAACTTCTCGACAGGATTCAGACGGATTTCACCTTCTCGCTAACAACAGAAGTTAAAAATGACAATACCGCTGAGAACAAGAGCTGCCGATTAGCACGGTGCTAACGATAATCGGTAGCCTTTAGACTTTATTCCACGTTATATGCGTATTTATCTACTTTCATTCGGAAACTCACGAATCATCGATAAATAAGAGGTACGTTCTTTAGGAGCGAGTTGGCGAATAGTGCAAATGGCGGAAAACCTTTGTTAAACTTTTTAAAAATCTAATTATTGCAATATATATATATATATATATATATATATATATATATATATATATATATATATATATATATCAATTAGCATAAACTTCATTAGTAAACATGTTCTGTAACCCTGTAGTCTGATCAGCATCCGACAAGTGTGTGTGTGTGTGTGATGGAGGGATATGAAGATGATCTTGATATTTCTCCATCACACTCCACCGCTCTTGTTTTGAAGGTTGAGTGTTAGTTTAGGAACCTTCCTGATTTTCAGGTCATAGCTAAACCTTCAGTTTCCTTAGACAGACATGACTCCGGCTTTTCTTCCGTTCGTCTGTGGTCGTGTCCTCAGGCAGACGTGGGCTGGCCGTGGACCCTGAAGCGATACACACAGGTGTACTCAGGGTGACCCCAGTTACTGAGGATCCTCAGCTCCACCAGTCTGTAGGCGTCACTCTGAGAGCGCTGAAAAACACAAAACTAACGTATTTACTCTTAATACTCCACTCCTTATTTACACCGTTTATGTAATTCAGTACCAACTCATTATTTAAGAGCACGTTGTCCAACGCTGACGTGTCCTTCTCACCTGTACTTGGAAGGTCTGGATCGGTTCTCCGTCCTGGTCGTACGTGAACGTTCCGAGAAGTTTCCCTTCCTCGTTCTCATTGTTGATCATTCCCTTAAAAAAAAAAAAAAAAAAAAGCACGAAAATTAACACTTTGTGAAGACAGAGGGGAAAAAACACACTATAGAATGAGACACAGGAGATCAGGACAGACTGCACAGGTCTATATTTACGTGTGCTTTATTAGTTATAAGGTGACGCCGATGCAGCTTGACGTGTTTGTTCGGACTCACGTAAACAGCGAAGTCTTTAGGTGCGCTGTTGATGTTTCCGGTGGGGGAGAGAACTCGGGGCAGGTGCTCCAGGGAGACATGAGTGATTTGTACGGCATGAGACAGAGCGATGACCAGGAAACCTTCAGAACCGCGAAATGGCCAGCACTTACCGGGGTACAGCTCAGGCTGTGGTCACACACACACACACACACACACACACACACACACACACACACACACACACACACACACACGATGGAGTTTATTTATTTACTTAATGCATTCTGAACATATTTGCATGTAAACTGCCGGTATTGTGTGTGTGTGTGTGTGTGTGTGTGTGTGTATTACCTGTATAACTGTACGAGGGCTTTCTGAAGGATACCACAGAGGAAATCCAAAAAGGCTAATACACGCTGATCGGGTGTGATACGTCTCTGAGCAGCGAGTGTTTATCACACTGGCACCTACACAGACACACACACACACACACACACACACACACACATACAAATCTTACCACATCAAAGTGAAAGTCTGTGATAAAAGCAGCCAAAACAACCAAAAAAAACCCAATCAAAACATAACTTTTATTGAATGTTTAACATCTTGTTTTGCCCCCCCCCATCGCATGTTTAGTCTGGGTTTTTAGACTGTTTGATATTTTTAGCCATACACACACTTGAAGACTCACTAACGTGTGTGTGTGTGTGTAGTTGTTAAACTCTGGTTCTTTAGCTAAGTCTAAACAAAACTGCCTGTTTACGATCTTAAAACAGAAAAAAAATAAAAGTAACGGAGGAAACCGGATATCTTTTGTTGTCGCCGTATAAACAAGGGGTCATGTTTAACACTTAACCC
Source organism: Tachysurus fulvidraco (assembly GCF_022655615.1). Taxonomy (NCBI): domain Eukaryota; kingdom Metazoa; phylum Chordata; class Actinopteri; order Siluriformes; family Bagridae; genus Tachysurus; species Tachysurus fulvidraco. The sequence continues at coordinate 15,712,446 of NC_062518.1, forward strand.
CAACAGAAGGATTAACAGGCTACCTGAAGACTCCAGCGCGTAGTCGGGTACGCCGATCCCGTCGGCCCTGTGGAGGCTCAGCGCCCTGTGCACGATGCGCTCGACATCCTGTGACATCATAAATTAGGACAACATTTATCATGTCACGGAGCAGCAGTGTAAACAGGGCAGTGTGTATGTTCTACAGAGGATAATGTGGGTAATAAAAAAAGCTCAGAGAGAGAGCCTGGGAAAATACACAAACACACACACACACCCCCACACACTCTATAGTTACTGTGGGAAACTGGATGTGAAAGCACGTCTACATATAAATGTAGTATATATCCGTGTATACGCACAGACTCTATGATACTAATGATCTCTTTAGGTCTTTGTTCCCGCTTTTTCTGCTATTTATATCTACATGTGTTAAAATAAAACCACACAATTTTCAGACCAGAATAAAAAAAACCTACAGAAACAGTTAAGTCTTGGGGGGGAAAGCTTGAAAGTAAATAATGTTCTTTCGCAAGACTTCTGGATATCGTTGTCTACCAGTTTGATGTCTGCTGCTCAGGACACCAGTGCTTTCTTTCTTTTATAAGATATCTACATCGTCGTATTGACGAAGCCCTCAAAGTTTGTGTAATGCCTCGGACTGATTTTTATTCTACTTCATTTTTATTTAACGCAACTTTCTGCAATGGGGCACGGTGGCTTAGTGGTTAGCACGTTCGCCTCACACCTCCAGGGTTGGGGGTTCGATTCCCGCCTCCGCCTTGTGTGTGTGGAGTTTGCATGTTCTCCCCGTGCCTCGGGGGTTTCCTCCGGGTACTCCGGTTTCCTCCCCCGGTCCAAAGACATGCATGGTAGGTTGATTGGCATCTCTGGAAAATTGTCCGTAGTGTGTGAGTGAATGAGAGTGTGTGTGTGCCCTGCGATGGGTTGGCACTCTCTCGATGATGCCTGAGATAGGCACAGGCTCCCCGTGACCCGAGAAGTTCGGATAAGCGGTAGAAAATGAATGAATGAACTTTCTGCAATTCATAATTCTTATTGATCCCTAATGAGCAAGCCAGAGGCAACGGTGGGGAGGAGGAGGAGGAGGAGAAGAATCTCCCGGGGGTGACATGAAGAAACGTTAAGAGAAACCGGCCTCAAAAGGGAACCGGAGCGTGTGATTATAAAACATTACTCTTCTACAACTGTTTATAGGATCTCTCGTCTCATATTCAGTGTTTTCAACCCCCCATTACATCAGTACACAACCACACACCGATACAGTGACTGCTCCCACTCCTTCCTCCTTCAGCGTCTCTCCCACTGTCCTCCACACATCTCTCCTCTCCTTCTCCTCGTGCTCCTGTCCCAATCGGTCCAGTATTTTTTTTTCCAAGTCCTCAAGCGCCCTCTGCAGCTCAGGATGCATCACTACATCACGCTCAGAGTGAACTGGAACGGACATCTGCTGCAACAGCCAATCGGAAAGCTCGCTCTTTAACTAGAGAACAGAGGGAAAGAATTGGTTTTTTTTTTTAGAGTCGTCCATGTTGCGTCACGGGTCCCGGTGTAGCAGGACTACAGTCAGGAAGGTGTGAACGCTCGCTCGTACCTTCCTGTTCTCGGATTCCTGGCCGTCTATTCTGCGACTCAGGTTTTCAGAGGCTGACTGAAGTTTGGACATGTCCATTTTCAGATCGGATATCTGATCCTGCATCCCCTGGGTTTCCTTTTTACTCAGGCTGCGATGTTCTGAGTCAATGCTAGAAGGAGAGAATCACAAAGTACAAAATAATAACAACAACAATAAAATGTGGTCGAGCAGAAACGCTGATAAAGTAGGAGGGATGAAATGAAAGCTCACTTCCTCAATCGAATTCTCAGGTCTTGCACATCCACTTGCAACTTCTACACACACACACACACACACACACACACAAACACACAAACACACACACATACACACACACATAAAAAAAACCCCAGAGAATTGCATTACATGTGATACTCTGACTGTGTGTAACTGCTATAAATAAGTACAAAAGAAAGCAAGTGCTAAGAAAATAATTTGTGTGTGTGTGTGTCAGTGTGTCATGTGTGTGTGTATGCATGGGACTGTGTATGTGTGTCAGTGTGTCATGTGTGTGTATGCATGGGACTGTGTATGTGTGTGTCAGTGTGTCGTGTGTGTGTGTATGCATGGGACTGTGCATGTGTGTGTCAGTGTGTCGTGTGTGTGTGTATGGGACTGTGTATGTGTGTGTCAGTGTGTGTGCATGCATGGGACTGTGTATGTGTGTGTCAGTGTGTCGTGTGTGTGTATGGGACTGTGTATGTGTGTGTCAGTGTGTGTGTATGCATGGGACTGTGTATGTGTGTGTCAGTGTGTCGTGTGTGTGTGTATGGGACTGTGTATGTGTGTGTCAGTGTGTGTATATGCATGGGACTGTGTATGTGTGTGTCAGTGTGTCGTGTGTGTGTATGCATGGGACTGTGCATGTGTGTGTCAGTGTGTCATGTGTGTGTGTATGGGACTGTGTATGTGTGTGTCAGTGAGTGTGTATGCATGGGACTGTGTATGTGTGCGTCAGTGTGTCGTGTGTATGAGAGTGTGTGTTTGGGTGTCAGGGAGTATGTGTGTGTGTGTGTGTGTGTGTGTGTAAGTACACATATGTACATTGGCAGTGTAAGTATGTGCATGTGTGTATGGCTGTGTGTGTGTGCGTGTGTGTGTGCGTGTGTGCGTGCGTGTGTGTTTCTTACCTCATATGTGCGCTTCTGATTGTCTCCATCATGTTTCAGTAACTCGATCTCTTTCTTAAAGGTAAAGAGAAAGTTGTGACGTCTCACAGTGGGGTTTCAGAATTAGTGCTGATTTGAATACGGAGCATTAAAATGACACAAAGGTTTAAAGCTACATTCACTTTCTCACCAACACATCATCTAACTCCCTGCTTCTGTCCTCCAACCATCTGCTCTCTCGCTCTCGTAGGTTTGCATAGAGTTCCTCTTTTAGAGCTGCAAAAGTTGCATCATCCTGAGAGAGAGAGAGAGAGAGAGAGAGAGAGAGAGAGAGAGAGAGAGAGATGAGAATACAGCCACACTGTGAGATTATCTAGCTGCACTGAGAACGTGACCTCACTTACACGAGCTTGAAGATGTGTGTGTGTTGTGTGACGCGGCTGAACCGCGGGAGCTCGAGCTGAACGAGTAGCATACGGGTACCAGTACCACACGCCTGTAACGACACACACCTGATATCAACACCGGTACACCAGCCAAACACACACACGTGTATCTACACAGACGCAATCACACTCACCGAAAAGCAGCAGAATGAGGAGGAGGAGGAGGAAGAGGAGGAGGAAAAGATTCTTCTTCAAACCTGCAGTGCGCCTGAGGACAGATGGTTAAAAAGTGTGGTAATGCAGCACAGGCACACACTCGGACAGACACACACACACACACAAACACACACACACAAACACTCATAGAGACTCACACTCACAGACAAACACAGATAGACAGACACACCCTCATAGAGACACACACAGTGACAGACACACACACACACGGACAGACAGACAGATGGACAGACAGGCAGACACATACAGAAACAGACACAATCAGACAGACACACACTCATAGAGACTCACACACACACACAGACATAAGCTCAGATAGACAGACACACCCTCATAGAGACACACATAGTGACAGACACAAAGACACACACACGGAGAAACAGACAGACGGACGGACAGACAGGCAGACACACAGAAATAGACAGACAGACACACACACACAGACATAAACCCAGATAGACAGACACACCCTCATAGAGACACACACAGGGACAGAGAGCTGGGCAGACACACACACACACACACACACACACACACACACACACACACACACACGCACAGCATACCTGCTTAGCAGAGAAACATTTAGCAGAGACATTCCAGATGTTATACTGTACCACGCCACACCTAGCCAGAAATACACCACTGCAAAGGCACGAGCTGAACACACAAACATACAAACAAACAATAATCTACATTACAGTTCTATCAAAGAGTGACAGGTATAATTAATACATTTGACAGTGTTAGGCGGAGTGTGTTTGTGTGTGAATCTCAGACCTGGGGCGGTCAGTGCTCCTCGGCCTTCCATCTTTCCATCTGATGGAGCGTGAGAAGAGCCTGAGAGACACACACAGAGGAACACGGACTAAAGCTGAACACTCATGAGACGGGTCTGGTTTGTGTTTCTATGCCACTTTTATTAAGACTATAACACTTACTAAAGAAGAATATATTTACAGACAAAAAGAAAGACAGCGTTTAGGATCGACTACAGGTACGGAATTTTACTGCGTGTCATGTCTTTACATCATCATCATCATCATCATCATCGTCCTCAACCCTGAGACCAACATGAGAGCGCGAACGGAAGTGAACAACCAGACAGAAAGGAAACAGGAAGATGCTGTGGTTAAGTTGAGATAATAACCGAATACACACGCATGCACGCACGCACAAACACACACACGCCCCATTTTTTCAGACCTACATATATGTAGTATTGTGATACTTATATGTGGCTATATGCTGGTTTGGTTTTGAATAATTAATGACTTTTGTTACTTTCTATTATACTCTGCTTTTTTTTCTCCCCCCAACACACTCACTGGTGGTCGTGTTGTGCGGGCTGCTGCTCCGGCCGTATCCTTCCTCTGATGAAGAATATCCCGAGGAGAAACCAGACGGTTCCCTTTGAGTCGAGGTGCTTGGTGCTAAAGTGTTCAAAGGGCTCATGATGCTGCTAGGAGCCCGAAAAGGAGAACTCTTCCTCACTGGTGTCACACAAACAGACAAAATAATAATATTTATACTCGTATATGAGACTCGAAACTAGAAACCAGTGACATCTGATGCGGTTATGAACATTGGTGTAAAATAGAAACCTTAACAGAATTAATTGGAAAAGAAAGAGAGAGAGAGAGAGAGAGAGAGAGAGAGAGAGAGAGAGAGAGAAAAAAACGTCATGTGATATAATCAGGACTGACCTGTGATGAACTCGTTCAAGCTCGGACTCTGGGGTTTGCTCACATTGCTGCTGTTGGGGTTGGGGTTGGGTTTGGGGTTGGTTTTGGGAGAAGCCCCGCCCCCTTTACGGGGTCCTGTTTTCCTCTTGAAGACCCTGGACAATTATGAAATGTACAGAGTGGTGTGATATACATATATCACCTACAATTATACACTTAGACACACACACACACACACACACACACTTACCTCACAGTACTCTCTCTGTAAGTGATTTGTCCCGCAGACCCTGTAGAGCTGGTACTCGCTGTGTCGTCATCGTGTGGGTAAAGTCTGCTCGGCACCAACCGCGTACTACGCCTCGACTCTACAGGACGAGAGAAACGGAAGCGTGGTTCAGTCTTAATCAAGCTGATCGACTTCATCAATTAAAAAAAAATAATAATTAAACAAGCAGCATTTATATATATTTATATATACAAATATCGGCACCACAAACATGAAAAATACTGACTTTAATGATGCTCAGGAGTAACAGGACCAAGGTGTGTTTAATTATAACACCACTCAAAATTTTGGACATCTACTGCAGTAAAAAAATAAATAAAAATACATACAAAACTTAGCACATTCACTAATCTGCATGATTTACCCCTGGACTTTATCCACTCCATAATCCCTTCTCAATCTTAATGCAATAATGTTTTTGTCCATTACAGACTTTATTTCACAGTCTGCACTCACACGTTATTCGCTTTCATTCTTATCCTTTGCTATTTAAGCTAGAGCTGCAGATTTGAGCTCAATTTGACATGAACTGGCAACCTTGTCATTAACTGTCCTGTCTGCTGCATCTCGCTGGGGAAGCACTTATTTCCAGGGATCTCAGAACAGTGTAACAGATATTGCGTCACCGGGTATGTGTGGCCTATTTGATAATCTAACCACGCCCACTTTAAACACACCCACTTTACGTCGTGGTAACGGAACCCCTGAAATTTAGTAAATGCCCATCTCCCTGGGTAAGGGGCAGTGTGAATCCTGCCGCAATGGGCCTCTATAAATGCCTGCTGCAGTGCATATTTTTGAACACTAGGTGCAATATGGATGCAAACGGGGCAGTAAGCAAGCTGCCTCACAACTGTACGATATCCAAAACAGAATCGATTTAACATCCGCTTGTCTGTCGAAAAAGCTGATTAAATTGATGGTAAATCTGAAAGTTCATCTCGATTATAACTCCGCCCAAAATCGTACGTGTACAAATGAACGGACAGCCTTCATGCTTTCATTCATTTCTGTCTTAAACTGTAGAAAGTAACATTAAGAATACTAATTATTTAAAAAAAAAGATTGTTAGGTATCTGTTACACACAGAGCGATGATATCAAAGCACAGAGTCACACTATCACTATCGGTCAGTTACAAACACTATCGGTCAGTTACGATGGTTTAAACGCAACAAAAAATGACATCATAGCAAACTCAAATATTCAATTCTTATTATACATACACGAATAACACGAATAAAATGTTTAAATGTTTACTTTAATATTTATTTTTTTTTTTATTATATGAACATATAATACTACTTCTTTTTAGAAACACTTAATTAAATGTAGCTGAATTAACGGTCAATAAAACAAGATGATTTCAAGTTTGATCTTATAACGTTAAATACTACATAAACCTGACTGTATTCAAGCTGCTAAGACAGATGAGGATCCTGTAAAATAATGCAATAATTCAGGAGTTAAAATGAAACAACAATAAAAATAAATAAAAATTATGGATAAAAATGATGTTAAACTTTTTGTATGAAAGCAAAGATGCCAAATACTTATTGCAATGCGCACATTAGCATAAGTCTGCTGCGCTAATGCTTATCTTTAACCACTGCATACTTTCAAAGCAGTCAACCAGATCCACATAGCAACAGACAGACACACACACACACACACACACACACACACACACACACACACACACACACACACACACACACACACACACACACAACGGAAATAGGGTACAAAAATATAGCATCACACCCACATATATATATACACACTGCCAGTGTTTTGATGTCAGGACAACGCTGAGTCTAACAAAACACCTGAAGGGGATTTTATTGCTAACACAAATGAAACATGTAGATAAGTATTTATAAATAATTACATATAAATTTATGAATTAATATAGCTTAAAAAAATCTTTCTAAAATGCTGTAATGCTAATCCTAATCCTGTTACCTCTGGCTAATCAAAATCCCATGCTACATTTCGCAAGCAACCGATTAGCCGATAGCAGGATGGCTGAGGTAAAATGCCCGAAAAAAAAGAGCAGAAACATGAGTGTACATTTTCCTGTTATAGTCCTGATACTTAGACTTACTTAAATCTTTATTTAGACATATGGTCAGTTTGAGTATGTGTTTTTTTTGCCAGATGTTTCTTCAGTCATGTTGTTTTCCATAATTGTACTTTGTCAATGATGTTGAGGCTCAGTTAAAACATTGGTTCTGTAATATCTGGGTTGTTTTTACGTATTTTTGTGCGCTGGAGTTGCGTCATTAATGAAGAACAAGTGGAAAATGAACAAAGACTCACTCAATACGGATGTTGCTAATATCTAAAGCAAGAATGGTAGTAGACCTAATTGTTCACAGTGCAGTACTCTGTGTGTGTGTGTGTGTGTGTGTGTGTGTGTGTGTGTGTGTGTGTGTGTGTGAGAGACACAAAAAGAGAGAGGGAGAGAGAGAGGGAGTGCTAAGCTGCTAAAGACAAGTCACGCTGCAGATAAAATGAATCCAGGGAGAACAAGTCACACAGCTTTTCTCAGTAAAAAAAAGAAAAATTTAAAAAGCAAAAAGGAATTGATTCAGATTTTTTGGTAACCAGCTTTGCTTCTTTTGAATAAATACAATAAGTTTTTTTTATTCGAACCTCACAATCATTTATATAATACAAACATGTGTCCTGGTTTTCAGGCATCTAACAAAAGTATCAGCAAAACAGCAGCTGGAAGTGTGAGGAAGAAGTGTGAGGAAGAACTGAGTAGGGAAGACCTGTGAGGAAGAAAGTGTGAGGAAGAACAGAGAGGGAACACTGAGGGGACAATGGTGAGGAAGACCTGTGAGGAAGAAGTGTGAGGAAGAACAGAGAGGGAACACTGAGGGGACAATGGTGAGGAAGACCTGTGAGGAAGAAAGTGTGAGGAAGAACAGATAGGGAACACTGAGGGGACAATGGTGAGGAAGACCTGTGAGGAAGAAGTGTGAGGAAGAACAGAGAGGGAACACTGAGGGGACAATGGTGAGGAAGACCTGTGAGGAAGAAAGTGTGAGGAAGAACAGAGAGGGAACACTGAGGTTACAATGGTGAGGAAGACCTGTGAGGAAGAAGTGTGAGGAAGAACAGAGAGGGAACACTGAGGGGACAATGGTGAGGAAGACCTGTGAGGAAGAAGTGTGAGGAAGAACAGAGAGGGAACACTGAGGGGACAATGGTGAGGAAGACCTGTGAGGAAGAAGTGTGAGGAAGAACAGAGAGGGAACACTGAGGGGACAATGGTGAGGAAGACCTGTGAGGAAGAAGTGTGAGGAAGAACAGAGGGGGAACACTGAGGGGACAATGGTGAGGAAGACCTGTGAGGAAGAAATGTGAGGAAGAACAGATAGGGAACACTGAGGGGACAATGGTGAGGAAGACCTGTGAGGAAGAAGTGTGAGGAAGAACAGAGAGGGAACACTGAGGGGACAATGGTGAGGAAGACCTGTGAGGAAGAAAGTGCGAGGAAGAACAGAGAGGGAACACTGAGTATGTGAGTATGTGACCTATGTGAGTATGTGACCTGTAAGGAAGAAAGTGTGAGGAAGAAGTATAAGCTGTGATGAGAAACTAAGATAAAGGAGTTTATTTGTCCATCAGCACTAGTTAGTGATCTGGGTTTCAGTTTAGTCAGAATCTGAGTTTGGATTGTGTTTAAAAATGTAACAAAAACAATAAAAAATCATCATCATCATCATCATCATCACACAATATGTCTTAATTATTTAACTGTGTGTGAAAAAAGAGAGACACACTCAGAGAGAGAGAGAGAGAGAGAGAGAGAGAGAGAGAGAGAGAGAGACGTGACATACTCGTGACATGGTGACCCATACTCAGAATTCGTTCTCTGCGTTTAACCCACCCAAAGTGCACACACACAGCAGTGAACACACACACGGAGCAGTGAACACACACACAGCAGTGAACACACACACACAGCAGTGAACACACACCCGGAGCAGTGGGCAGCCATTTATGCTGCAGCGCCCGGGGAGCAGTTGGGTAAGTTCGGTGCCTTGCTCAAGTGCACCTCAGTCGTGGCCCGAGACTCGAACCCACAACCTTAAGGTCAGGAGTCAGACTCTCTAACCATTAGGCCACGAGAGAGAGAGAGAGAGAGAGAGAGAGAGAGAGAGAGAGAGAGAGAGAGAGAGAGAGAGAGAAAGAAAGAAACACACACACAGAGTGAGACAGAGAGAGAGGGAGACTGAGAGACACATAGAGACCGAGACACACAGAGAGAGAGAGAGAGAGAGAGAGAGAGAGAGAGAGAGAGAGAGACACACACAGAGTGAGACAGAGAGAGAGGGAGACTGAGAGACACAGAGAGACAGAGAGAGAGAGAGAGAGAGAGAGAGAGAGAGAGAGAGAGA